>NC_141861.1:12600000-12907500 GCF_024713525.1 Acromyrmex echinatior
CTTTTTATGTTTCGCACGAATCTTCATTCAATAATGCTTCCAATTCCGCGTCTTCGTATACTTTCGGCCTTCCGTTCTTTGTCTTCGACGTCAAATTCACCGTTCTTAAATTTTTGAAATCATTCACGACAACTTCTCTCACTTAAGGCAGCCTCACCATATGCTTCTACAAACAATCGATGAGCCTCAGCTGCAGATTTCTTCAAATTAAAGAAGTAAATCAAAAGTTCCCGCAAATGACGCTTATTTGGCTCAAAACTCGGCATTTTCGCACAAAAAAAATATATGATGCTGATACAAAATCGCTAGTATTTCAAGGTTATGTTGTTGACAGATGTCCAACCTTATATAATGTTTTACATCAGACAATTTTAACCATAGCTTGCTAGTGGCACCGTCTTTTGTCAAACGGCGGAAACTTATTTGTATACCCAATATTTTTTATTTAATATTAACAAATTCTAAGCATTTACAAAATTCTAAGAGAAAATTGTCATCAGATTTAAAAATAACATCTTCCTTTAAAAGAAGACGATCAATTCTGTCAGAATCAAAGGACCCAAGGATGTTTTTTGGATTTTGGTTCTCGGTCAAATCTTCTCATATTTTGGAAAGTTGTAGTTCCAATTCTAGATGTCCAATTCCTGATTAAAAGTATCAATGGCGCGATCTCCTAAAATTTTTAAAGTTTTCGAAATATAACTATTCAGACTTGGTTAATTCTATTATTTCGGATATTATAAACAATCTCGACCCCAGATGATCCTATAGACTTGAAAAAAATATCTAGATGAATCTTATTATAACATGCGAAATAAGGCTGTCATAGTTGCATTTCACATGTGGGACCAAGATTACTTATATCACCTAATATTCGAAATAGAAATTAACTAAATTGAACAGTTTTATCTGAAACTGTTAATTTTAGAAGGTCACGCTCAAGAAACGTGCGGGGTTCTTTGAGTAAACCTAAACGATCATTTCAGTCAAGCATAAAAGAAATAGATGTTGCTGTAGATAAATTTATCTTTGGATGCAACATATCATTCAACGTCATAGAATCTTCACGATTTAAGACTCCTGAGTCGCGGCGGCCATGTTAGAATCGTGACGTCAGAAGCGAGGAATGACACGTTAATTTATGTTTTATGCTATTTTTAAATAAAAACAATTTAAAACGAAATGACGAGATCACTTTAAAATACTAGAAAAAATCGAATGAAAACTGACCTTTCCTTCCTTGACAGTCAGTAAATAATCGTAAAAGATACGTACAGTGAGCCTATATTCAGACAGAAACATACGGTTTGTCAGCTGTTGAAATAAGTAAAATATATGCTTTTACATATAAAATTCCAATCTAATTTTAGTTTTAATCGTTAATTATGATTTTGATAAGTACGACACAAGTCACATTTTCACAATTAAACAAATAATAACGAAATAACACGCAACATAAATTTCGTCGTCAAAACGTTACTTTTCCACGCCTATAAGTTCGACCATTTATCGTGGCACGGCACTGTAATACACACAAGCACGAGCCCACGTCCATGTGCTCGCCTGCGGCGCGTCGAGAGTGAACGAGAAAGCGAGCTCCTTTTCACACTAGTCACTCGTTTCAAGCGATCGAAAATTCTTCTCAGCAATCTCGACCGCTCGCATTGATAAAGGACGCCCATAGCATTGATAAAGGACGAGGATCATTCTAAATAAGATATGAGTTTTAATAAATTGTAGTAACAGTACATCTTCCATTAATTCAGGATAGTATAAATCATGTTAAAACGCAACATTTTACGAGATATTTAATTGTTTACGATTTTTCATGCGTGTTATAATATATTCCTTCATAAACTCAAGTAGCAAGAATAATTTAGCAGAAAAAGAATTTTTGCGGAAAAAAATTATAAACCAGCATTTCTCTTCACGAAAATCTTCGAAAGGCCATCAGAAAATAAATGCGTATGTTTGAGACTCAAGACTTGCGAAAAAAATTGAATAGTTGCAAAAAGCACGTTTTTCGCTAATAAAATGAAAGATATTGATTGTATGGAAAAAAGTCAGTATGAAAAATGTAGGTATTCGAAATACCTACAAAATGAGACGTGGAATATTAAAATCGATCTATTAGTTAAATAGAAAAAAAAAGGTAAAACTCCTGAGGGGAACCTTCTCCAATGACCTTGACCCTGAGTGAATCGGTTTTAGCCATCACTCATCCTTCATTAAAAAGTTATGAACAAAAAAAATTTGAAAAATAAAATCTCTTTACTACATGAAACAAAAACTATCTACTTTAAAATATATATTATGATTTTCCACGAGAAGCGACTTTCACCCCCCTCCCCTCCCTGCAAAGGAGCGCACGACTCTCACCTTCGACTTTTACCCCTCCTCCCCCCTGCTTCAGAGGCGCATGACTCTCATCCTCCCCCTCTGCTTCATGGGCGCACGACTTTTATCTTCGATTCTCACCTCCCCTCCGCCTCTGCTTCAGGGACGCACGACTCACCTTCGACTCTCATCCCCCCTGCCTCCCTATAAAGGAGCACGTAGATTGAGACTGATTTTACATCGCAAACTCTCAACATTTTATCTAATTATATCTTTCTCACACAAATAAGAAAATAACTCGTTGTAATTATCAATCAAGCGTAGAAATTCGTGAAGCCGCATGTTGACGTGTTAGAAATCTATCAACTACTGAATATAAGGAATGTTCGAGAGCTTTGATAAATCTATTATTGTTATAAATATACATAAGTGTGTATGTATACTCAACTGTGTTTATATGTATTCAAAGCACATAGATTTCGGTTTTACAGTAGTAGGAGGGGAATGGGAGTAAGAGTCGAAGGTGAGAGTCGTGCGTCTCTGAAATAGGGGTGAGGAGAGTGAGAGTCGAAGGTGAGAGTGCACTCGAGTGATTCTCTGCAAAAATTAAGTGGGGGACGACATTGGTTTAGGAGATACATAGCAGAAATAAGACGTTATTTTTGAAACTTTTATTTGTTCATAACTTTTTAACGAAGGACGAACGACGACTAAAACCTGTTGGAGGTCATTCAGAGTCATGATCTTGATAACATATGTCAAGGTCGCCATCGGAAAAAGTTTCCTTAAACAAATGTTTTACCAAAAAAAAAATAAAAACCATCGGAGAAGATTTTTTTTTACTCGCTCTCTGTTCGTTGAGATTTTTTTTTTAAACATGAAACTTCGAAATTTTTGTAAAATATAGCCCTCGTAATGACAAACAAATCTAGCCCTGAACGAGCCTGAAATGTTCATTCGTTTCTGCAAAAAGCTATTTGTTTACTAAAAACTTGTTTGCGGAAAACTTAATTACTCACATCTTTGAGCAGTCGCACAATAATTTACAGGGGTTTTTCTTCTTCAAGAGTTACACTATTACATTTAGTAACAAAACAATGTTTTGCAGTTAGCTATTATAAAATGAGTTTGAAAAGTATCTTTTTTTTGTATAAAAAATGGATAATTCCGTTAATATGCATCATAATATCAAATAATATCGTGCTATCAACATCTCTGCTCGTCACTCCGCTCTGATTTCACTTTCTTGTTCAATTTCTGTGTTCTCTCTTGTGAAAAGTGCTGCCTTTACTTATGCTCGCTGCACATTTTTCATCGTATTATAGTCATTGGTGCTTATTGCTACACTTCAGTTTTTTATCTTCTAATTTTTTTACTTTTAACGTTTTCACGAATGCTGGTCGGCGAATAGAATGTATTTCTGAGTGAGTGATTTTTCTGCGTTTTCGTTATTTTATTAGTGCGTTTGTACTGTGTTAGTTGTGTGTTTTTCATTACATTCTTGTAATATTTTATCACTGCGTAATTTTTATAGCCATAATTTTGCCATAATATTTCACGCCATAATTTTATGTTCAAATCTAGTCGTTATATCGTTATTGTTTGTTCGTCACTCGCTTCTGCTTTTGTTTAAAGAACAAGCACAGATATAAATAATAATTATTTTGTTAAATTGCTGCATGCCTTTATTGTGCGATCCTACGTGTAAACATATTCCCTGCGTGACTCCTTGCAGATTCATCTCAATTTTCGGATTCGGAAACGAATGTCTCTTGCAATGGCAGACTGCGTTTTGCACACATTCAACGAACGTTAGATCGCTCGTTCCGCATGTTGGTCAGAGATGTTATCGCCTTCCACCGTTTCGATGTTCTGGCCGTCAGGGAGACTTGGTTACAGAATTCGATCGATTTTGGATTCGTCGAAATAGATAACTATGTGCTCGTTCGCTCGGACAGATCCACGGGCCGCCGCGAGGGCGATGTTGCGCTATATATCGATGAATCTCTCGATGAATTATCCCTGATCGGCTTGGGCATCCCGCCGATGGGTACTTTCATTGACATTGTTGCTGTGTCTCTCTATCTTGCTCACGGGTGGCGGTCTTCTGCATATATTGCCTTCCAGGTAGACCACTTTCTGACTTACATTTTATAGAGTCATGTCTATCCTGTGCAGCATGTATAACCGATGCGATCGTGTGCCTAATTTCAATGTCGACATGGTCAAATTGACTATAACGCCAAACTATTATTCGATATCGCGTCGCTGTTTCCTCTTAGACAATTAATTGATGCTCCAACTCGCTTAACATGTAATTTGGCAATCACCTTGGATCTTATTTTTGTCTCATCGAGCATTAATGGGATTGAGTGCGGAGTCAGCGATGCGATCAGTGTGAGTGACCATTTTAGCATCCACGCTGGCTATTCCGCGATCACATCGCCCTGGTCGTGTGTTTGTCTCGCGTAACGTAACCTCATGCAATCAGGCTTGAGAACATCGAGTATGAGCTGAGGCTGATAGATTGGTCCCCTTTATATGCGGCGTCGCAAGGGGATGTTGATGAAATGGTTTCTCACTTTATTGCCTCTCTTACTGCAATTTTTGACCGAATCGCCCCGATTACTTGTAGGCGTGTTTCTTGTCCCTCCGTACCGTGGCTGAATGGTGCAGTCCGATGACTCATTAAGCTGAAGAAACGTGTTCTTCTTAAGTTCAGGCGATCTCAGCCTCCTGCGGACTGACAGTGCTACAAGAGTTTGCGGACTGACGTGAATATTGCTGTTCGTCGTGAAAAAAAAATCCTTTCCCTGCGCTTTCGTTTCAAAATACTTGAAAGTAAAAATGCGTTATAAAATATAATAAAATATAATAAATATATGTTTAAAAGGTGTTCTTTTTAAACATGATTTTTTTTTCTAAAGCTATTTAAAACATACATAAAATATTAAAAACAAACTTCAGTTTAAAAAAAAAACTGAATGTTTTGTTTATTTTTAAAAAACACGTTTTTTATTAACTTTGCTTCCCTCATTCAGCTCGGCGCACTGCCTCGCTCGCGTTCTTCAATTTTTCAATGATTTTAAACAAACTTTTTCGGCAGCAAAAATTCGAGAATTTTTCAACAACAAATTTAATTCTTCCATTGGCAAATTGGTGCTAGACAGAACTCTTAATCTTAACTCTTAAAAACTAGAGCCACAATGATTTTTTGAAAAAAAATTGTTATCTCGGTTCCTAATAATCGGAGGATAATCTTTTTTCTTTAAATTCGTAGAAAAATGTCAGATTTCGAATGCTTCACACTATTGCTATTTGATATGATGCATAGTAAGGAAATTATTTCCATTTTTTTTAAGATATCCACTTTTTAAAGATGTTTTACGGTTAATACTTTAACTGCAAAAAATCATTTTGTTATTATGTGATAGTACAATTTTTGAAGAAGAAAAATCACTCCCGTAAATTGCTGTGCGAATGTTCAAAGATGAAGAAATTAAGTTTTCCACAGACAGGTTTTTAATGAACAAATGGCTTTTTGCAAGAACTAATGAACATTTCAAACTTATTCAGGGTTAGATTTGTTTGTCATTACGAGGGCTACATTTTACGAGAATTTCAATGTTTTGCGTTTAAATCTCAATAAACCGAGAGCGAGTGAAAAAAGTTTATGAAGGGAAAATATATAACGCATATTAAACAATTAAATATATCGTAAACAATTAAATATATCTCGTAAACTGTTGCATATTATATTATATAATATTATTATATAATATTATTTATACATTATATATTATATATTATTCTGGATTAAGGGGAGAGGTACACTATTACTACAATTTATTAAAACTTATATGTTATTTAGGATACTTTCCGCCCCTTATTGATGCCTAGAACCGCCGAGCGGCCGAAATTGCCGAGAAAGCATTTTCGGTCGCGTGAAACAAGCGACTAGTGTGAGAAGGAGTTCGCTTTCTCATTCACTCTCGACATGCCGCAGGCAAGTGTGTTATGGTCACGCTACGATAAATGGTCGAACATATAGGCGTGGAAAAGTAACGTTTTGACGACGAAATTTATGTTGCGTGCTATTTCGTTATTATTTGCTTAATTATGAAAATGTGACTTGTCTCGTACTTATGAAAGTCGTAATTATCAATAAAAACTAAAGTTATCTTGGAATTTTATATGTAAAGGCGTATATTTTACTTATTTTAATAGTTGTCGTGTTTTCTGCCCGAATATAGGCTCACTTTACGTGCTTTTTATGATCATTTACTGAGGGAGGAAAGAACAGTTTTCATTGATTTTTACAAGTATTTTAAAGTGATCTCGTCATTTCCTTTTTTCCAGGTCTTTATTTAAAATACGCAACATAAATTAACGTCATTTCTCACTTTTGATGTCATAATTCCAACATGGTCGCCGCGACTAGTCGGAAGCCTTAAAAAGTTTCTGCAGCTGTTAAACAAGCTATAATTCATCAACGAGAAAGCACTTTTCTAAAAAGATTTTTAGATAAAATACATCAAAATTCAATAAATAAAAAAATTAAGATTCAAGGTACTGAAGGAGTTCTTTTAATTGATAGATGGAAAAATTCAGCAGCTAACATAAAGAATACCGTATGTATCATTAATGTTAATGAAAAGCATATCTTATTTATTTCTTAAATTCTGCAATTTAACTGAATTAAGGGAAACGAGTCTACAGTTAAAACATATTGTCGAAGAAGCTGTGCTATTAGCAAAAGAAAAATTCAACATTGCCATATATTGCGTAGTTTCTGACAACGAATTATCAATGATTTCTACTCTGGGCCGACAGGTAAATATTTGGCATTTTACTTGTCACAGTCATAGTGCCAATTTATTGGCTAAATCTCTTGTACCGATGGATTTTGCATAATCTATAAGTAATATATTACGAGAGAGTTTAAAATGGCAAATCTAGAAAGGGAACTGAAAAATCGTAGAGAAAATTATGTTACTATGCCAAACAAGATGGTGTAGCTATCGCGACGCTTTTAGATGTTACTTAAAGAATTTATAATACATATAATGCAAACTCTAGTAGATGAACAGAAAGTCACAATTTCTGCTCAAAATTTGCAATTACTTAAGGAATATTCATTTGCGTCCAAATTACAAGACTATATTGTACTCTTTGATTCCGTATGTAAACTCATGTGTGCCAAAAGTCTAACGTAAGCAGATGCCTGTGAAGAATGACTAAAACTAAATATTTCAACAGATGATTGTTATGAAAATATTCCAAGCTCGCCCGAAAAAAATTTTAATCCCAATTATTTTTCTGTATCCACAGGGGGAAACGATTTCTTCATCAAGAAAATGTGAAAGAAATCGCTTTATATTTCTTTAAGGAAACACTTAAATGTTGAAGATCAACCAGGATTGAATAATTATCTGAACAATATAGATATGTTTCAGATTTTGCAGAAGAAAGGAGTAACATCAGCGCAGACTTTCTGGGGTATTGTACAAATATTATATCCTCAATTATCATCACTCGCGCTAAAATTGTTGAAAATACCTGCATCGGCTAAAATTGAATTGTCTTTTCTCTAATTGATCTTTTGTACATTCGAATTTACGAAATCGCTTAACCGTTGAAAAATCCGAAAAGTTAGTGGATATATATTATTCTTTAAAAAGAAATGAACAGTGAAGATTATATTGTTTTTAGTAGTTTGAGGACTATTAATAAATTATAGAAAAATATTACTAAAATATATTCTTTATTTTTATAGTAAAGAACCATTACTTAAAATGTATCTTTTATTATTGCTATATTTTATAGTGTAAAATGAATCTTTTATTATTGCTATATTTTATAGTGCAAAATGTATCTTTTATTATTGCTATATTTTATAGTGCAAAATTTTGTAATAAAAATTTGTAATAACTTCTGAATTAAATAAACAATCTTTTGTAAGACATCACTAACTGGTAAGAGCTCGAAGTTAGTCTTTCTTTTCCTTCGAATCATGTTGAATCTAATATACCTGGCAGTATCTCACTTTAAGAACGCTTCGCGTTCCCTTAGCGCGTCTCTTGATGCAACTAAGACCATAATATGAATTACAATTAATGAAGAAAATCGAAAAATAAACTATTGTTTTTAATATTCATTCACATATTTTTTACGATTCTATATTAAAATCTAACGTATATGCTTAAAAACTATTATATATCTTTGGAAGTTACGAAACAATACAAAAATTTGCATTATTTAATATTTGTTAGTAACATGTTTGTCAAAAATTTTCAGATTATAATATAAATCTGTCAATTTTTGAAGACAATTTGGAGTAAAAATTATTTTGAGTAGTATAGCAATGGGGGTTCGAATCCACGGATACAGCCACCTGGCGGCGCTGGCATAGCAGTCGCGAGAGGAATTTATGGGGAGGGGGGGAAAGATGCGGGAAGGCCCTGGTGCTATCAGTCGCCACCCCACACTCCGCCGCCGCCGCCGCGTCCAAAATGTGACAATTAATGTCAAAATATTTTTACTTACCTCCTTCTTTTCCTCCTCCTCCTTCTTTTCCTCTTCCTCCTTTTACTTCTCCACCTCCTCCATCACCTCTTCGAGAACGTGGAACAGCTATTCTTCGCTTTGTAAGTGGAGGAGGTCCATCATGTACTCCATGCACTCCTCAACGCTTATATTGTTAAAATTGAAAGGGAAGTCGTTGATGTATATGATCTCTTCTCGTCATCGTCATCCTTCTCCTCCTCTTCCTCTTCCTCCTCCTCTTCCTCCTTCTCTTCTTTTTCATCGAGAATGTTCTCATCGGCGAGAAGGACTCTTCGATGCTGACGTCCTCTTTCTCTTCCTCCTTAATCTTTAGCCGTTTGGCTGAAGGCTCATCGGAATTCTTGATCTCTTCCTCGTTATTGTCATCCTTTTCTTCCTCCTCCTCTTCCTTATCCTCTTCCTTCTTAATCTTTAGCCGTTTGGCTGGAGGCTCATCGGAATTCTTCATTTTAAATACAATCACGTAACATTTAATCACATAATTTACTCAACATGCAAAAATATTCCGTCACTATTGGCAAAATATTTTTACAGGTTGAAGTCACTCACATCCAATACAGTGTTTCGCGCGACGTAACTCGATAAAGACTGCCACTGAAAAGCGTTCTTCGCCATAGCGAGACTGTCCTAGGATTTATCTAGCAGTCGATGTATACATATTAGGTATACAACTTTGCTTCCGCCGTTTTCCTATAGATGGCTTTAGCGGTAAGTGGTGATCGAAATAAATAGATTATAGACGTCATACAATAAACTTGGGCATCTGTCAACATAGAAATATTAGTCGATTTGTGTCTGCATCATAAAGTTATTCTCGATTGAAAATCAATTTACGAGCCAAATTCTCGTCATTTGCGGGAGGTTTTAATTTTCTGCTTCAATATGAAGAAATCTGCGGCTGAGGCTCATCGAATGCTCTCAAATACTTATGGTGAGGCCGCTATTAATGAAAGAACGTGTCGTGAGTGGTTTCAACGCTTCAAGAATGGTGATTTTGACGTCGAAAACCGGCATAGCGGTGGAAGAGAGAAGGTTTTCGAAGATGCAAAATTGGAAGTATTATTTGATCAAGACTCGTGTCAAAATCAAAAAGAATTGGCACGATCATTGGGAGTGACTCAACAAGCCATTTCAAAACGCCTCAAAGTCATGGGAATGATTCAGAAGCAAGGAATTGGGTACGAGTTGAAGCCGAGAGATGTTGAACGGCGTTTGTTTGCTTGTGAACAGCTGCTTGAAAGGCAAAGATGGAAGGAATTTCTGCATCGCATTGTGACTGGGGACAAAAAATGGATTCATCACGATGACCCCAAGCGCAGAAAATCATGGGGAGTTCCCGGCCATGCTTCCACGTTGACGGCCAAACCGAATATTCACGGCTCCAAGGGCATGCTCTGTATTTGGTGGGACCAGCTCGGCGTAGTGTATTACGAGCTGTTAAAACCAACTGAAACAACATCACAGGCGATCGGTATCGAACGCAATTGATGCATTTGAGCATTGAAAGACAAACGGCCGCAATACAATGATAAAGTGATTTTGCAGCATGACAATGCTCGACCCCATGTTGCGAAAATGGTCAAAACATACTTGGAAACGTTGAAATGGGAAGTCCTATCCCTCCCGTCGTATTCTTCAGATCCGTTTCTCCCTCTGACTATCACTTGTTTCGATCAATGGCAAATGGCCTGACCAGCTTCCGGTCTTATAAAGAAGTAAAAAATTGGATCGATTCGTGGATCGATCCAAAAGATGACCAGTTTTTTCGACGTGGGATTCGTACGCTGTCCGAAAGATGGAGAAAGTAGTGGCCAGCAATGGACAATACTTGGAATCATAAATGTATAACCAGTTTTTTACAATAAAGCCTCGAATTTCGGAAAAAAAACGGAAGCAAAGTTGTACACCTAATATATATATATATATATATATATATATATATATATATATATATATATATATATATACGAGGTCTGTTCAAAAAGTATCGCGAATTTTGAATTTCCGCGGGTTACGTATATTCGATTTTCGATTTTTTTGTGGCGTTATGTTGGTACTCATGTCACTTATGCCGACAAGTTCGGCCATTTTGAATGTTCAGTTAATTTTTGACAGCTGCTTTGCTTGCACGTGTTTTGGCTCGTCTTCGATTTTTGCCTATTTCAAAAAATGGATCAAAGAATCTGTATCAAATTTTGTGTGGAAAACAAAATTAAGTGCGCGGACGCATTCCGAATGTTGACTGTGGCATATGGTGAAGCTACCTTGGACCGAAGCAACGTTTATCGGTGGTACAAAATGTTCTCAAAGGGCCGAGAAGATGTAAAGAGCGTGCCGGACGCCCAAGCACGTCAACAACAGACGAAAACATTGATGAAGTGAAGAAAATAGTATTGGCCAATCGTCGAATCACCGTTAGAGAAGTTGCTGAGGATCTAAACATATCGATTGGCTCATGCCATTCGATTTTTACCAATGATTTGGGCATGAGACGGGTCGCCGCGAAATTGGTTTTTGCCATGATAACGCCCCTGCTCACACATCGTTGCTTGTGCGCGAATTTTTGGTCAAAAACAACACACTAATGATGCTGCAGCCACCGTATTCCCCAGATCTGGCCCCCTGTGACTTTTTCTTGTTCCCGAAACTGAAGAGGCCCATGAAAGGACGACGCTACGCTACGATTGAGGAGATAAAGACGGCATCGAAGGAGGAGCTGAACAAGATCACAAAAAATGATTTTTTGAAGTGCTTCGAGGATTGGAAAAAACGTTGGCACAAGTGTATAATATCTGATGGGGATTACTTTGAAGGGGACAAAATAGATATTCATGAATAAATAAATAATTTTTGAAAAAACACAAAATTCGCGATAGTTTTTGAACAGACTTCGTATATATATATATATATATATATATATATATATATATAATCTAATAAGTATAATGGAAATATATATACATATGTATATATGTATATCAATATATATATATATATATTAGGTGTTGGAATTAATTCGTAGCGTTTTTAATGAAAGAATGTTATTTATTTCACATGAGCATTAAAAAATACATTAATGAAAGTACTTCCCATCACTTGTAAAACGCTACGAATTAATTCCAACACCTAATATATATATTGATATACATATATACATATGTATATATATTTCCATTATACTTATTAGATTATATTCTAATAATGCTTTTAAAGCGAGCGCAGCGATATTATCAAATCATGATACCATCGATCGCGATGATGCTGTCAGCGTATGTAATATAATATGAAGATTGTATGAAGGAAAAGAACGAATAGATATCGTGAAAGGAATGGATAATTTCAAACGCTGAGACACACAGTTAATATTTGTTTATTTTTCATATACTATACACACACACACACACACACAATTATTATTATTATTATTATTATTATTATCCATAGTATAACTAATAATTCACATTCAATATTTGAATTTTTATCATTAATCTTACGTTAGGTGTTTGCCGCATCGTAGTTGTTATTTGACGTTTCTCGCGATGACGTCATCAATATAATTAAATACAACAAAAATGCGACGTTTGCAATTTCCGACGGTTTTATTAGATAGCGTAATCAAAGATTTTTCAAGGATATGCTGCGACAAGTCACAATATGTCACGGTATGTTTCGCGGTAATGTCATCAATGCAATTTGATATAAATGCGACGTTGCTAATTAATACACATGTCACGTGACCAGATTTTTCACGAACATTCGACATGGTACGACATGTCCCAACATGTTCGAGCGGTAACATCATCATCAATGTAATGTGTGTACAAATATCACGTGACCAAGTAATTAGTATAAAATGAGAAGATTTAAACGCATCGCGTCATTAGTCAACGCAAGCGATAACATGAAGCGCAATTTGATAGAGCAAGCGAAATGATAGAGCTAAATACCATAGAAGAGTACGTTGCATGGGAACAACGATGCGAGGAGCTCATAGAATTTCTGGAAGAGCAGAGTCATGCCAAACGCCCGCGATTATCGATCGGCAAGAGACAATCAGTGATCACATATATCGCGAGACTCGAGAGTTTGAAGGATTCGATGCGTGGACAATTCGTACATGTGGGTGCCGAATATGGACTTCGATGACGCGAGATTGAAACAGCGTTCGAGAGTCGTATATTAACAGACGCGGTGATAAACTCTAATACCGAGTCGCGAGTTTTTAGAAGACGCTGGCAATGTAATTCTAAAGCGAGTTCGAGATACTGTAGAAAGACAAGGTAATGTAAAAGTGAACACCGCGTTCGACGGCAAGTTCGCGACGAAGGATAAACGTGCTAATAAGAGCGTAATTACAAAGATCAGCGAGATATATCGATGCACGAGTGGTATGAGCGACACGTCGAGCTTATCCTAGCATCGCTCGAAAAGTTCCAGAAATGCGACAGCGGGTGGGCATTGTCGCGAATTCTCAATTTGGTAGTGAATGTGAATAAGCACAATCCAATGTGCATGAGATGTTATTTC
The DNA here is from genome assembly GCF_024713525.1 of Acromyrmex echinatior. NCBI lineage: Eukaryota > Metazoa > Arthropoda > Insecta > Hymenoptera > Formicidae > Acromyrmex > Acromyrmex echinatior. The sequence goes on from NC_141861.1 coordinate 12,613,432, forward strand.
CAAGTGCGTCAGGAAATAGTGACGAAACAAGCGGTGACCAACGTGTATTCGATGAACAATGCGTGTTTCGCGTGATTGGTAGTAGCCGCTCTACATCCAGCTAAAAGTCATGTGGATACAAAATCGTCGTATCCGCATTACACGACAGTGTTGAATCTCGCGGATATCGAATTTCCGATAACATTCAAAGACATTCCGAAATTCGAAAATCTCAACAACATATCGATCAATGTGTACAGCATCGAAGATAAGCGGGTTCTTCTCTATGGCTTATCGATGACAAGAGGGACAAGCATGTCAATCTCCTATACCTACAAGATTCACGCAACGACAACATTAGACACTTTGCGTGGATAAAAAAATCTATCCCGCCTTGTAAGATCACAAATTATTGGAAACGAAAACAGGAAATATTTTTGCGATTGGTAAGTACAATATAATAAGAAAAGTATGATAAAAAAACAATATTTGAAAACAGTAAAAAGAAATAGCAAAATGATTTCTCCATTTGCAGGTACCTTCATTAACTCGAGCGCAAAGTTGGAGATCCACAACGAAGACTGTGGTAAGATGAACGATAGTGCCATTTGACTGTCGAGTGAGGACGACAAATGTTCGAATTCGGCAACTACAACAATCGGGAACAAGTGCCGTTCATCGTCTACGCCGACTGGAGTGCGTCATACGGAAGACGGAATCCGATAAGAAAGACGCGTAGTCGTACGCGTATCAACAGTATGAAGTGTTTTTTTTTGCATAAACTACTATGTGCGATGCGCGTACGATGACGCGTTATTATCGTATCACTTTCGTCGCGATAAAGATTATATAGCGTGGTTCGCACGACAACTCAAAGATTTGGCGCATCGCGTGAAAACTATCGTATCCGTCAACGTGCTCATGGAAAAGTTATCTAAACATCAATTAGACCGCTTAAATTGCTTACTGCTTAGACCGCTTAGATTGCTTACTGCTTAGACTGCTTAAATTTCTTAGAGTCATAGTCTCGCTACTATATCGTTTCGTAAAACCGCCGTGCTAACCGCTTAGTCAAACCGCTATAGAACGAATCTTTTCGAGAAGTGCCGAGAAAATCGCCGAGATTTTCCATCACCGCGATTCTAAATACAATTTGGAAAAGGTGACCGCATTTAATATTCTGTCAATCTAATATTTAATTAATTATATTTTCTGAATTTGTAACTGTGCATATTAAAGAAAATTCTTTTATTAAATTACAAAGAAACGGAGTTCTCTTTACTGTCGTGTATTATATCAACCGTGTGCCGTTCTCTCACTCGAATCTTTCCGCGCGGTGCATTCCCGCACAAGAGAGGCATTTTGTAGCGCGACGCGTTGTCATATCTGCGAAAAATCGTTTGCGCCAGACGATATACGGGTCCGCGATCATTGTCATCTTACCGATAGATACCGCGTTCCAGCGGTATCTATTCGAATTGTAACTTAAATTATAAAAATTCGTTTTATATTCCGATCGTATTTCACAATTTATCAGGCTACGACGCGCATTTTATAATTAAGGAAATTGCTACCGCGTACAATGGACATATAGATGTACTACCGATAACCAAAGAAAAATATATTTCATTCACTAAACATGTCGATAGCACCAAAGATAAAAATAAAAAGAATTTTCAGAAAAATTTTGTAAAATTAAGGGTCATTAATTCTTTCAAATTTCTAAATGCAAGCCTCGATAAATTGGCGACGTATCTCAACAAAGATAAATTAAAAATTGTACGTTCCGAATTTTGCAAGCTCAGCGCGGAGAATTTCAATCTTCTCACAAAAGATGTCTTTCTGTACGAATAACTAATTGCGTCGAAAAATTGCAGGACACGCGTTTACCATCTCGCGAATTATTTTTCAGTTCGTTGACAGGCAATACAATATGTGAGAGCGATTACGCTTACACCACGAACGTCTGGTAGCGATTCTCCATCCGAATGCTCGGCGGGTACAGTGATCTGAAAACCGATGTTTTGTTATTAGCCGACATTTTCGAAAATCCGTAATAGTTACGTCGCGAGTTACTGTCTCGATCCCGCACATTATTACATGCCAGGTTTCATGTGGGATGCCATGGCTGAAACACACGCGCGTAAGATTCGAATTACTCACCGACATTGGTATGTTCATTGAGTGCGGTATACGCGGCGGCCTCAGTCAATGCTCCGGCAGATAAGCGCAGATTAATAACAAGTACATGTGTTTGTTCGACCCATCAAAATCATTGTCATACTTGATGTATTACGATGTGAATAATCTTTATGGATGGGCGATGTGTCAACCTTTACCATACGCCGAATTTCGATGGGTCGAAGACGCTGCGATCTTTGACGTGAGCGCGATCGCTCCGGATTCACTTACCGATTATATTCTCGAGATTGATCTCGAATATTCGCAGCATCTATACGACCGACACACTGACCTACCTTTCTGTCCAACGCACGATAAACCGCCCGGCAAGCGCGAAGATAAACTTCTAGCGACGTTGTACGATAAACAGCGTTGCGTTATCCACTACCGCAATCTGCAGCAATGTACTCGTCATAGTCTTCACGTAAAGATCCATCGGGTGCTACAATTTGTTCAATCTCCATGGTCCATCTTCGATTACATTGAACTCACAATACATAAATTAGAACGCTCGCGAAAAACGATTTCGAAAAAAATTTGTATAAACTAATGAACAACGCGATATTCGGTAAGACTATGGATAATGTGCGCAACCACGTTGATGTAAAATTAATAACAAAATGGGATGGACGGTATGGCGCGGAGGCAATGATCGCGAAACCGAATTTTAACAGCCGCAGCGTCTCTACGGAAAATTTGATCGCCGTCGAAATGCGCAAACTTGAGGTGAAATTCAACAAACCGATTTACATGGGTATGTGCATACTCGACATAACGAAAGTCTGCTTGCACGAATTTCACCATGAGTACATGTCGCTGATGTATCACAAATGCAAGATCGTGTACACCGACACGGACAGTCTCATTTACTATATAGAATGTGACGATGTTTATGAAACTATGAAACATAATATCGCTAAGTTCGACACGAGTGATTATTCGACAGACAACGTATACGGTCTATCTCTCGCGAACAAAAAAGTACCCGACCTGATGAAGGACGAGAACAACGGTGTATTAATGACCGAATTTGTTGGACTCTGAGCGAAGATGTACGCGGTGAGAATGGATGGCAAGAAAGACATTAAAAAGGCGCAAGGCATAAAGAATAACGTTGTAGCGCGAACGTTCGACAATTACACGCGGTGTTTGAACGAAGAGATTGAAATGCCGTCAATCGTGTATACGATCTAAATTACACGAGATGTATATGATATCCGAATCGAAAATCGCTCTGAGTCCATACGACGACAAACAATACGTCGTATCGGACTCGACGAAGACATTACCGTGGAGGCATTGGCGGATACCTTTGTAATATATGTATTATATGTATTATATTATATGTAGTATATATTACTATGATGTATTACTATTGTAATTTATACTTTTTTTTTACATTTATATAAGTATTATTATTATGTTTTATGTATTACGATTATTATACTTTCATATAATATATATGTACTTTTAATATTTATATACGTATTACAAGTATATACTGTAGGAAATAAGATGATTCTAATGATGGAATGTTTGGTGAGCCAATATTTATGGACAACAATTTAGGAGAGATACACTAATCGCACTTCACGCTTCGCCGTGCCACACACGTGTTCCGTCATCTTCTAACTCTGCTCTTACTCTACTAACCTTCCTTTACCTTTTCCTTCTTGCACAAGCGTACTGATACTCTAGCACATATCGTCATAGTCGGAAACGCGCGAACAAAATAAAAATTTATAAACGAAACATACACTCTTCCTATATTCGGCCATTCTGCACAATTGTGCGTCTCGCACGACCCCAGCTATTAATTTAATGTTACACAAAACGGTTTCTACTAAATTCACAAAAACAACAAAAAAAACGAAAAACACTCTTATCACATTTGCTACGATCGTTTGAACTCGCTTACTATTAGTCGACTTAACATTATAACGTCTTACAAAAATAAAATAGATTACTTATAACTAACACATCTTACAAATAAAATTGATTACTTATTATTAACTGTATTCCAAGGTTTAACATATTCAGCGCAAGTAGAAGTACTTACAGGTCTTTCGTGAGATCCGCTTTTAATCACATCGTATGTGTCGTTAGGCTTAACCTTCTCAATTTGATATGGTCCTAAATATTTCGCTCATAATTTTCGGCCTGAACCTAATTGTGTTCGTTTGATTACTATTAAGTCTTCTACCTGGTATTCTATAGCCTTCTTACGTCTGAGATTATATGTCTTACAATTCTTCGATTGCACTTTCAGAATTTGTTCTTTCGCTCTAGCTCTAATTTCGTTACGCTCTTCCTCAAATTTCGATCGAAATTCTTGTTCTATTACTTCGCGTAGTTTCAGATCGATTTCGTCGCGCATTTTTACCAAATAGTAAATCGAAAAGCGTCGCATTTATGCTACGATTGAACGTGGAGTTTAATATACGTTGCAATTTTATCTACATGTTTGTACCATTTAGCAGGCTCTTGATTGATAACTTGGAGAGTATCGATATGATTGCTCTATTCAAACGTTCCACTTGTCCGTTTGCCCTTGGCTATCCGGTAACTGTCACGTGTTCAATTCCTTCACTCTGATGATACTCCTTGAATTCTTGGGAGGTAAAAGCTGTGCCTCTATCCGTCACGATTTGTTTCGGACTCCCAAATATTTGTTTTTGAACGTCTAACTGACTTGTAACCTCGCGAGCTGTGGTAGTTGGATACAAATTTAGTAAAACTGTCAATAATAGCGAGAATATGATTGTAGATTTTATTAGTGGTATCTAACGGCCCTAAATGATCGGAGTGATATGTGTGTAATGGCACATCAGATTTGAGAATGGGATGTAAATATCCTTCCTGCCTACCCTTTTTGCGATTCGTCAATATACACTGCACGCAACTGGCAATGTGTCGTTCTACATTATTCCTTAAATCGCGTATAAAATACTCCTGACGAATACGCTCTTCGGTACGTTTTGCCGTCATATATCCTTTCTCGTGAATCGTTCGAATTACGTCTAACTCTAGTGTTCTGAGAATAAATTCCTACCATCTTGAAATTTGTATAATAAATCGCCGCTTATGTGATAATTCTTATATGATTTGTCTTTGACAATTTCTTTTATCGCTTGAATCTCTTCATCGCTTGCTTGTTGACTAATTTGGTATAATTGGACTTTTCGCTATTGTCATAACTGGATGCTGACTCAAAGCATCGACGTGTTTCATACGGGTTCCCGGGTCTGTGCTCTATGATGTAATCATAATTCTTTAACACTAAAGCCCATCTAGCAATACGCGTACTTAACTCCTTTTTGCTCATGGTTCATTAAAAAGCCGCACAATCAGTAATTATTTTAAACTGAATTCCTAACAGATACACTCGGAATTTTCTAAGTGCCTCTACTATCGCAAGCATCTCCAATTCATAATTTGTGTAATTCCTTTTCCTCTTTTTTAGGCTTTGCTAAAATATACTGGGTATAATAAGTTGTCTTCGTCTGAACGCTGCAGAAGTACAGCTCCATAATCGTTTATACTTGCGTATGTATTTCCGTTTCGTGTCGCGAATGATATATTAGGTATCACGCGTAGACGAGATACAGATTACTAAAGCCATCTATTGGAAAAATAATGGATTTCTTTTTACTACACCTAATATTTTCAGTACTGGATTCTGACTTAAAATCGTTTTCAATTGTATGAACGCGTTTCGACCCTTATCGTCAAAATTGTACGATTGATCTTTCCGCAACATGTCGCTCAACGGTTTCGCGATTGTAGAATACGATATAAACTTTCTGAAGTAACCCGTTAATCCAAGAAAGCTTTGAATATCTTTTAATTCTTTCGGCTCTGGGTAATCTATCACGGCTTTGACTTTCTCTTGGGAAGGATAAATTTTGCCCCCTTCTACTATATGACCTAGAAATTCGATGGTTCTTTTTACAAATTGACACTTTTAAAAATTAATTTTCAAACCGTAATCGCTAGCTATTTTTAGTACGATTCGCAAGCGTTCCAATGCTTCTTGTTCATTTACTGCCGGCACGATTAAGTCATCCACGTAGACCAAAACTATATTTTGTCTAATCAAATCCCAGAAGGTAGCATTAATATATCTTTGGAAAACCCTCGGCGAATTACATAATCCAAAAGGAACTTTCAAGAATTGACCATTCGGAGTGACAAACGCCGTATATTTTCGACTCTCTTTTTCTATGGATACATGAAAAAATCATTTTTCAGGTCTAACGTACTAAACACACAGCATCCTCTAATTTATCTAGTAGATCTTCGATTAGTGGTAAGGGATGACCATTCTTTTCTATGACTCGATTTAACTTCCTATAATCAATACATACATGCGGTAATCCGTCTTTCTTTCTTACAACGACTAATGGACTCGCGTATTCCGACGTACACTTCTCAATGACCCCATTTAGCCATTCCGCTATTTGTTTCAATTATTTCGCGCTCAGGTGCCGGTAACCGTCGCAGTTTTTGAAAGATACGCCTTTTGTATTTTGGTACAATAAGCATGCTCATGTCCGTTGTCTTTATGTTCTAACATTTATTTACTTGATACGTTTCAACAATTGTCTCTATTTTTTCGCGTACTTTCGGATCCGTCACGTTACCAATGTCGATTGCTTTTTGATTTGTGTTAATTGAGCAGGTGTTGCTCTTCGTATAGTTATTCCGTCATTATTGACGGTCATTTCCGTCATCGCTAGGAAATCGCTATCAATTATGACGCTTGAATTTGTAGCTTCATTTGGTACAACGTGCACTATACACGGATATTCATCAGCATCTACTTCTACAATTGTATTTACGCCTAATGAATGCACTTCGTTTTTTCCTAAACCGATTAAACAGATATTTCCCCGTAGCTTATCTAATTTCATTTTATCGTAGACATCTTTGCGCATTACCATGATTTGACTGCCGATATCAATTAACGCATTAACCCGTTTATCGGTATTTGTTTAAACATTCTACCGCTCGATGAATCAGTAACCATATTAATTACCGCCGTCTTTTTATCCATTACCGCTTCACTATCGTCTGACGCGTTACACAGATTTGCCATATGCCCGTATTCTTGACACTTAAAACATTTTTTACCTAATTCTTTCTTCTTACAGTCTTTAGATTTATGTCTTTTACTGCCGCAATTGTAGCACCGCACATCTGTCTCCTGTTCCTTTTCGCTACTTTTTAGTATTGTTGATTTCTTCGCTTCCTCTATTTTCTTCGGCATGCTGTTCTTCTCTCTCATCCTCTCATCCTCTCAGTATTCTTCTTCCGAATTGCTTCGTATACTTTTACTTCTCCTTGAATTCTGTCAATTTTTTAGCTCCGTACAATATCATCTTGCCCTGTGCGTCTTCCGGAATTCCATCAATCACGTATTTCATAAGTGCTTCTGCTTCTATTTTATCTCTAGCAGCTATTTTTTTCATCGCATAATAATATTCCTGCAAGATTTCATCCCTCTTCAGTCTTCTTCTGATCAGCATATCGTGTATTTGAGCACTGTTTATTTTGTCTATAAATTCGTCTCGTAAAATTTCTTTTAATTTCTTCTACGACTTGATAACGCCTTCGCTGTCGATGAGTATTTTAGCAGGTCCGGCTAGTGATTTCTTTGCGAACACTAACTTCTGTAATTCCGACCATTTGAACAGATTAGCCGCATCTTCAAATTCCGATATCCATTTTTCAACCGGATATGTATCTTTTCCAATGAAAGTTTTAATTGAATCTTGCACGTCTCGGTATGTCATGGAGAATTTCGTGTTCACTTGACCGCCTCTGGTGGAGTGGTTCTCTTCGAGGTTATTTTCACCCTCTTCGTTGCTTCTTTCTTCCTCTCTTTCGTCGTCTTGCTCATCAACTGTTCCTCGTCACTCGCATTTTCGTCTTGTTCACTATCTTTAAGCGTGAGAGTATCTAAATCCATTAAACCATGTAATATGCGTGTCATTATCTCTTCTCTGTTTCCGTCGTACTCTAAACCGAGAATGTAATAGCAGGATATCAGGTCACCGATTGAAAGTTTTCGCGCTGCTTCTATTTTATCCACGTATCCCGTTGTGTGTTTTTTAAAAGTAAAACCCTCAAAGTCTCTGAGTCTTTGTCTATTTCTTCGATCACCTTCCTTTTCGAAAATAAACTTATGTAGCCGTCACGGCAACGGTCGACGCTGTGTGTATTTTCTGCTTGATTAGTTCAATTTGCGTGAGGTTATTCATCTTGTCTCTGCACACTTTACGCAATGTGGCAAATGTTTACCGTCGCGCGCTCACTGTTGTTGCACCATCTTGTTCGCGTACACTTAAGATTACCGTTTCACGTTCACTTACATCGTGCAGTCCTGCTATCACTTTCGATGTCGTTACCAGCGCTACTGTCGCGCTTACCCGCGTCGTATTGTCACTGCCCTCTCGATGTTGGTACTGTTACCGATGCATTCACAGTCTTGCCAATGTATTTCTGATCATCGCTGCGTCACCTTGTAGTTGCACACTCAATGCCTTTCGGGTTCTTAACGTCTTTGAGATTTGAATGTAGTCTTCTTTTCTTTTTTTCTTTTTCTCATCGTCGTGTCTTCTTCGTCTTGTGCCTTTTCGTCCTTCCGTCTCTTCGTCTTTTCCTTCGTCCTGTCTCCCGTCTTGCGTCTTTTCGTCTTGTTTCTTCTTCGTCTTTTCGTATTTAGTCTTTTCGTCTTTTTCATCTCTTCGTCTTTTCTTTCGTCCTGTCTCTCGTCTTATTGTCTTTTATCTTGCATCTTTTCCGTCTTGTTTCTTTTTCGTCTTTAATCTTTTCATCTTTTTCGTCTCTTCGTCTTTTCTTTCGTCTTTTCTTTCTCCCATCTTATCGTCTTTCGTCCTGCGTCTTTTCCGTCTTGTTTCTTTTTCGTCTTTTCGTCTTTTTTCCCCTTTTGTCTCTCACCAGCTCTTATCTTGGACGAGCCCCAAATTTGTAGGAAATAAAATGATTCCAATGATGGAATGTTTGGTGAGCCAATATTTATGGACAACAATTTAGGAGAGATACACTAATCGCACTTCACGCTTTGCCACACACATATTCCGCCATCTTCTAATTCTGCTCTTACTCTACTTTCCTTTACCTTTTCCTTCTTACGCAAGCATGCTGATATTCTAGCGCATATCGTCATAGTCGGAAACGCGCGAACAAAATAAAAATTTATAAACGAAATATATACAGGGTGCGTCACCAAAATCCGGACAAATTTCAAATCAAATTTTCCGTTATACTGTGCCTCCGCCAGAGATTGTTATTGGCGTCCAAGAAAGCCTGATGCTTCTAGTAAACAGTCATATTCTCAAAATGGCCGCGATGTTGAAACTAAGTGCGGAGTATAATCGAAGAGCCGCGATCATCGAAGACCTTCGCGCCGGGCGCTCAGCAACGGAAATAATTCGGTTCTTTGGATACCCGAGATCCACTGTTTATGACGTTGTGGCAAAATATACGGCTTTAGAACAGTCCAACGAAGGTTCCAGTATACCAGCGAGGAAGAGTCACTCGAAAGAACGCACCGCGAGGATTCCTGCAGTCGTTGAAAGGGCTCAAACGCTGATTTCGGATAACCCAATCGTTGCGAAAATTAGCATCGATTGTTGGTGTAAGCGAGCCAACAATGCGTCGAATTGCCGAGGAGGACTTTATACAAATCGTATACATTAAAAAGGCTCTCTGAGGCTGCCACGACAAGGAATTGTTCGATTTGTCCGGATTTTGGTGACGCACCCTATACTCTTCTACAATACTAGTATTCTATCTTTACACTTTATGTGTCTCATGTTTTTATCATTTATGCGTATTACTATTATGTATTTCTATTCTTTTGATTTACACTTTATAAAGGGTGTCTCAAAATGACCTGACATTTTAATGTATTAATAAAACATTATTTATTTGAAAAGTACACATGTTTTTAGTTTAATATAAAGTACAAACATGGAGGTTATATGTGGAACACAATATCCGATAAATGGCTGCCTCGACTCTGTTTGCAAACGTTCATTCTTTTGACAAAATTTTCAATGACATTTTGGCATAATTGCGGACTAATTTCATTAATTACGTCTAATTTCTTCCTTCAACTCCGGAATGGTCTGTGGATCATTGGCATACACTTTTCCTTTCAGAAAACCCCAAAGAAAGAAGTCCAATGGCATCAAATCGCACGATCTTGGTGGCCAATTCACATCGCCGCGGCGCGAAATAACACGACCATGAAACTTCGTCGTAATGGATTTTCACAATTTCTATGCGTTGCTCGATCGTGTAATTCTCCATGACTAAACCTCAATACTTCCTGATGCCAGTTGTTAAAAGTTAGTACGTTACGTTCGCTGCAAAAAAAATGGCGCGCAATTTAAAATGTCAGATCATTTTGAGACACCCTTTATATGTTTCTTTACATGTATATAAGTATTACTATTATGTATTACTACATATGTATGTATTCTGCTTCATACATAAATGCTTAATAATTATGTATTTTGTATATTCCAAAACAAAGATGATGATGAATGGGGACTAATAAAAAAAATATACGTTTATATACTTATATTGATATATATTTTTATATTTAAAAAAAATACACGAATCAAAATTTTATCAAATGACATTGTTTTTGTGTATCCATGAATTGTGCGATTCATCGAATCACTTGACGTACACCTTGTCTCCCTTCCTGCGCAGTACTTTCTCCACGAGATACACGTCCGAATGAGTAGCGCGATGCTAACTCGTGCTCGCATCAGCGACAGATTTTCCGCGATAGTCCTCGAGTAGATAGGTTACGGGATTGGTAATATCACATTATTGACTGCATCTTAACGATTGTAAACACTTCGGTGGTCCAATTTGGCGTATAACTCTTCTCAAAAATCGTCTTGTACTTGCTCACGCATATCGAATCGCCCACTTTGAATTTGCTGGACCAGCGATTTTTATCACGCTGTACACCGTATCCAAGAGTCTTTCAGCGATCGCGGAAGTTACGTTGACGGACCGCATGCCGATAATGCAATGCTTGCGCGCATTGTAATCTGATACGAGACGTGGCAGCCCGTCGATTCACTTATAATTGCCGTTGAGTGTAAACATCTTCCACATGTCGTTTTTGAGCGTGCGATTGAACTGCTCCACTATTTGTTTTCAACGTCGAATAAGTGGAATAGTGATTAACGTCGTGTTTTTTCAAGATTTTCTGCATATCGGCGTTGTAAAACTCCTTCCCCATATCCATTTGTAAATTTTTAGGACATCTTCCACTCGTTTGAATTATCTCAACAATAGCATCAGCCTCGCTTCCATCCTTGCTCTTGAGCGGTACGGCCCATGCGTACTTGCTCAACACATCGATGACAGTGAGTATGTAGTGGTGGCCTCTGTTGAAGCTCGAGTAGCTCGAGAAGCGACGCATCTCGACGATATCAGTCTGCCATAAATCGTCGTATCCTCGAACAATGACGCGTCTTCGTGGAAAATTTCTTCTCGACGGAGCGTGCAATTCCTCGACGAGTCGACGTCTCTCGGAGCTAATTTTTCTCTTTTCACTGGATCTCTTTTTCATGATTCGACGCATAATACAAAGGACAAAAGTATTTTTTTGGCTGACGCCATTCGACTGACTCGTTTCACGATTTAATTTATAATAAGACCTTCGCGAAGTTCCTCGATAATCGACAGCATCTCATTGTCGTGAGCGTTATTGCTCGCTTAGCGAAGCGTCGAGCAATCGTAGACGATCCACCAGCTTGTTAGGATCGGCCCAGTGCACGTAATCGATCGCGTTGTCATTCAATGTCATTGCGTGAGATAATCGCTTTCCATATTTCTTCTTCTATTTCTTGGGTGTGATCGACATCAACGGCGTGATTATGTATTTGTACTTGTATCCCCTGTTGCTCAATAATTGGTCCTGCGAATGATGTTTGTGTTTGTGCGTGTTCGTCGCTAGCAGCATGCTCTTGTACTTGTTCATATCGTCTTCCGTGTAGAGAAGATCGTCGGTACGATCGATTTTCTTAAAAATTAACTCTTAAAGACCGGGTGTACCGGCATATTGTACGCCATCGATAATTATGTTGTCCACATCATTTACGTCGAAACGTTTATTGCCAAACATCAATCCATCCTTGTAGGTAAACGCTGTATACATAATCTATACCGCTCTTCTGTTTATCTTACGCCTCGGGACAGCTTTGACGTATTTTTGATCCAGCGGACCCAAGCCGGTTTGCAACGCCTCTCGACCTTCCGACGTTTGCAGCCGATTTTGAACCTTTGTTGCTAGCGAGTCGTCCGTTGTTTCGAAAACGTTCTCCAACGATTCTATCGTCGGTATGATCGTCGCGAAGTGAAGATTATTAGCTGTACACGATCATGCGATCAATCATTGGATTTACACGGGATTGCGGAACACTCGAACATCTCGCTCGCTTTCTCTCTTCCTCCTTCTTCTCCTCCTCTTTCTTTATAATTCCTCATCCTTCTTTATTAAAATAGAGAAGTCATACCGATTTATGATTATGTACATTTATTGTAAAAGACCATATTTCAAATCGCCCTTTTACAATAATTACTTATTGTCCATGTGAATTTTCTCGAAAACCGAGAAGTCTGGAATATTATCGACATTATAAAGCAACAGAGTTTCGACAATTGTTATTATTTACGGGATCAATTATTTTGCTGAATTTGTTTGGTGACAAATACATTTTTTAAAGTTACATTATGCGATCCGTATTCTCGTATCATTGAATGAAAAAACCTACAATGATATTGAGAAAGCAAAAATGATTTTAGAGTCATTTGTAATTGATTAGTATTTCTATGTACGGTAGACATTTTTTATCGTATAATGTCAATAATCTAGTTCAGTTGACGGACGATGTTCATAACTTTGAACTTTTACGTCCTATAGAACGCCACGATTCTTTTCTTCAACTCCATGTCGCGACTATGGTTGGCGTCTGGGAGACTCGAACGGAGTCTTCTGATAACGGTCTGACAGAACTGAAAAGAGGGACCGGACAAGCTCTGCGAAAACTCGTAAACGCCAATCAACCCGGAAGGAATAACAACCTTAATGCAGGCCCGAAAAGTGACAAGATTGCAAAAAACATTATAAATACACCGAAGTCACGCAATAATAAAAATCTAAGCTTTGTCGTCCCTGATCAACAATTTTATCTTAGGAAAACAGGCGCCACGTCGCGCTTAAAAAATCATAAAACGCATAAGATAACTTACACACAGTAGCGTTATCTAAGATCAGACTCGCGACTGACAATGGTTGCTCTGCACTTAAAACTAGTTGTGCACGATAACTATCTGTTTACTTAGCCATATTTTCCGCGAGAATAACAGAATTCGTCATCCGTCTAGAGCAATCTTGCCTCTTTAAAGAAAAACGTAAATCACTTTTCTTCTCGAAATTCTTCTAACGATGCACTTTAGATTAACAACGATAGGACACTATAAAAATTGTAAATCTCGCGTGACATTGTAACTAACTATTGCATCCTAAACAAAGGGCACAACGCTCTTTTTTCGAGATATAAATAGAGATCCCGCGGAAGCGCAGAGCATCAGTACAAAAGTTAAACTCACCCGGTTCATGTTATTATAGTTCATGTCAGTGAAAAACCATGTAAGTTCGCGTATCTGTACTCGAGTGCATCAAATCATTATTGGGATCAACTGCGGTCAGTGCGGAAAAATCAGGCTACGAGAACCCGCGATAGTCACGTCAGTTCGCATTTTTTACGCAAGTGCAAAGAAAAAAAAGATAAATTGTGGGCAGCAATCATCATTGGGATTCGCCACTGCGACTGCCCTTCTGACGCTCTTCCGACAGTGGACCTCCTCGTTTATTTCAACCTATAGCTACCCGAGATCTTGTGGACTAGCTAATCAGTAAGTCGCCCTGCCATTCTTTCCGGTTCATTCACACGTCTCCCCACATAAAAATAAATATATATAATATATATACACTTATACGTGCTTCTAACGAAACATATGTATTTTATTCTTCGGCTATAGTGCGCGCTAATACGTCAACTAAAAAACGGAGATGAACCCCTTACGTCAGGAGGAGTTGGCAGAACCGTCCGCATAGCCAAGCCACAACCGTGCCGCCACAACCGACCGACGACAGCTATCTTGAGATCTCATACTCGCCATTACTCGCCAGACACAACTATTAGACCTCTCCCCCTGTCATCGATCCCGCCATCCAAGAAATTCTGAATTATTCCCCTCCTCCTCTCGAGGAACGATTCCCTCCCTCTCCTCCTCTCGAGGAACAATTCCCTCCCCCTCCTCCTCTCGAAGAGGGATTTCCTCTCTCTCTTCTTTTAAATCAGCTCCCAACTCCTCCTTTTCAATCGGATCCCGTGTCAATCGACTAGGATCGGCTCTTTAGACTATATTCTTCTTCCTCCAATGAAGGGGATAGAATAGTTACAGTCTACATTCCAGGCAACTTTTTATCATCATATCAACTTTTTACCATAACCAATAAATCCATAACCTCACGAATAATGATAAATTTTATTATATATATAACTATATGTAATATTATATATATATTATAATATAATAACTTTAATTTTTTTTATTAATAAATATAAGTCATTATTGTAAATGAAGATTACCGGATTCTATTAATTTGAATCATCTCTCGTATTCCTTTCCCCCTAAACACCTAAGATTGTACGAGGTCCAGTCCCAGGTCAAAAGGATTAAGTTCGTTGATCCAAAAAGGACCGACGTTCGCACTGTCCCTCGGAACAGGTCATAGCGTCTCTTCGGGACGTTGATCCATATTCCGGGACCAAAAAAGTGCGTGCGCCTCACAGGTGTTCGCCTCTGCGCGTATACCTGTGAGATTAATCTCCGTCCTTCCATACCCTCTCTATTCTTTCTCATTGTCTCCTTCACTAAATTTCTAAGAGTTTAGATATAACAGGACCATTGGAGCATTCTTGCTTCCCGTTTGAGAATAATATGACATTTTTTATTTAAAAAAAGCTGTTCGTAAACCCTTTGTACAATTACAAAAGATTTATAATTGTTATAGAGAAAAAAAGATACGATTTCAAGAGTTCTTCGCAAAATTCCGCTATCGCGATTCGTGTATATTGTCGGAAATTACATAATAGCTCTCTTGTGCATCAACAAGAAAATATTAAGCAGTTTTCAAGTATAAAAATAAATGGAGTTACAAATTAGATAAAAGCAATGATTGTTGCATTATAGTAAATATATTGCAATATGATAATAGTAATGAGTAATTGTCAATAAATTTCAACTCATTAATTCATTTTACAATATCAATAATCTAGACTCACAGGAAGTAGGAATTTTTAAATTTGCAAAGTTATCTAGAGATTTACATAAAATTTCATTTAGAGCTATTAAATCAAAAACTTATAAAATGTCTTATTGGCAAAACGCGGAACTTTACTTCGAAAAAAATATTTATATTGTAGCTAAAATTTATAATCATGAATGGTTATTACATTATTAACTTTTATATACATTTTATTGTATATTATTTTAATATTATGGCGATTATATAACTAAATTTAATAATTTTCATAATACTCTTACGGAAATGTTCATATTTTATAATATTTCATAAACTTATTATATTTATTACTAAAAATAATGAATCGAGAATAAAATTGAAAAATATTAGAATTTTAAAAAAAGATGCGTAGGAAACTATACGTTTATAATTGAACATTTGGATGGTGTACGCGGAGTCGATTTTCTTGAATTCCGCGCTAATTTTAAGGCAAATTTTGGATTGGTTCTTGCTATATCAAGCCGCCATTATACGCATTCTCTTACGTTCTATGGTGGAAGAATTACATAGTGTGCTCAGTTTGCAAGCATTTTTCTCTAAAATTAGCGCTCTCAGTTGTGTTTCTGTTTTTCGTTCCGCAAGACCTATAACTGTGAAATCCTTTCCTCGTGCAAGAAAAGATTCTATACCAACTTCATGACGCGAAATAGGTCGATATTCATTCACAGTCGATTCTTACATTTAAGACATTTAAGACATTTGTCTTAAGTCAATCTTAAGATGTCGTAAGTCAATTCGAGGACTTATATTTAAGACATTATATTTAAGATGGTTTTAAAATAGAAACAGACTATGAATACCCCATGTTTCGCGTTTCACAGTTGGTAGACTTAGAGACGACGCGGAGCAAAAGTAGGCGTGATTTGGCCAAACTGAGCACACCATGTAATCCTTCCACTATGTTATCTTCTATTCTTGTATCATTGACTCTCTGAGTCAACGGCAGCTATAAGCTATAAAGGATGCGTTCTAACACATCTTTTTATTGTATTTATTACGGTTTAGAGTACTTTGAAATTGTTAGTTTTAAACTGTTAAAATTAAACCATGACATTGTGAAAGTACTTTATTATGCAATGAAGATGATAATAAAGAAAATATTAAAAATTCTAATCAAGCAGAATCTAATCTTAACAGAACCATATATGTAAGTTTTTTCAAGGGAAAAATTTGAAGACTTTCTGATTTAGCTTAGTTTTAACGTTTATTTTTTGTATCTATTAGTGTAATCCTAACACGAAATAGCAATAACAAATATAATTTTCCTTCCACACTTGTAAGTGTGAGTAAGTCGAGAGATCGCATAATACTTCATCAAACGAAAAATCTTATACAGATTTGAGTACATCACTTCGAGAAAATCATTCCAAGAAAAACTGTTTTGTTTACAAAACAGTTAATCGGTATCATCCATACATAGAGACAGGTATGGTATCTAGTATTATATACATTTCTTATAAAGAAATTTTTTTGCAAACTTTTTATATATTACATTATTAATTATAATTCTAATTTTTTTGTTGAAGATTTCCAAAGCACTTCAAGATCACAATGTAGCACAAATAATATTTCTATTTCACCAGTACTTCAATGATGTATAAATTAAATAAAGATAAAGAGTAAATACCTATCTAATTGATAGTCGAAAACATGTAAAGCAACATATTTACAATGTAAGAAAACATATTTTCTTTTCTTTTGAAAGAATGTACATAATATAAATTTGTACTGTTTCATTAATTTTTTCATTTATGTGATTCTTCTTCAAAAATGAATCAATAAAATCTGTTGCGCGTTTGTTTTCTATTCATTTTATATAAAATATTTCTTGCTTTTAATTTTACAAATAAAAAATAATTAATTTTTTTAAATTTATTATAAATTTATATTTAAAAATTTATATTATAGTAAATGCTGGAGTGGACTGCAAGGCCCACGAAACGTTGGCACATCAAGAATGGACCAAGACATGGAGAAAACCCGCGAAGCACAGATTAGTTATATAGTAAATGCTATTTTTCTATTATATATAAGTAGAAGTTATAATCTTTGTTAATTTTCAAAATTGTATTATTTTATCTATTTTATCATGAAGCTTATTATTTTTTAGAAGTACCAATGTCATTTTTAATCATTTTGTAAATATATTTAATATCCGACTTTTTTATATAATGTTATATACATTTTCTATTTTTTTAAAGATGTAATAAAAAAAATGCATTTTATACGAGAACAAATTAACAAATGAGTTACTTCCCAGAGTCTGATAAATGAGTCTCATTCAGTAATACGAGATTTAAATTTGCCGATATCTACAAGAGGAGATTATCTGGAATTTAATTCTAATGGCAACAAATTAAGAACTTTAGTATGTACAATAATTAAATTTTTATTTTCATAATAATAACGATCATTGTTACTTTCTGTTATAGCAGGCATATCTGAATACATTAGGTGGTTTGGATATGCGAGGAGCGTTAAATAATTTTTTAAAAGTTACCATGACTGATTAGTTTGTGGCAAAAAATATAACATAGAAAGAAGGAAAAAAAAAGAAGGAGAAAATAAATTATCTTTTCGAGAAAGTGCAATAAGCCAGACTTATAAATTATCTTCTCGAGAAAGTGTAATAAGCCCACTTTCTTTGATAATTGTTCCTATTATAATTTCTTTTCAATAATTGATGATAGTATTACTTTTGATGTTATCTTAAATAATGTTAACCATTCACATTATAATATTTATTATAAATTTTCATATTAAGGTAACGAATATGAGCATGTAACTAAACCAGGTCTGTCCAATTTGAACTCCGAAGCTAAAACATAAAGCTATTGACGCAAAAAAAATTGAGTAAAATTTCAGGGACTGTAAAATGTTGATAAGCGTCGCTCATATTATAACACTTTACAATCCCTGCAATCTTCTTCGTTTTACCCAAATTGATTTTTTGGCGTCGATGACTTTTTATTTCGGTCTCAAAACTCAAATTAGACAGGCTTGAGTTAAACTTGAGTTAAACTACCAATAATTTTCATTAAAACTTATTTGGTGCTCGATCAGTATATCCGTATTTTATTATAATTTATATAAAAACTAATATTTTGTTTCTTTAATACCTTATATTATAATAAATCATCAGTTTAATTTTAATATTTATAAATACAATAAATATAATATATAATAATAAAATAATCTAAATAAAAATAATGAAAAAGATTATATAGGGAGGGTTCCTATCCAATCAGAATGTCTACAAGATCTCATGTGATGATTGTGAGGCGAGTTATGTTGGTGAGACAAAAAGAAAATTGAGCACGAGACTACACGAACATATCTCTGAATTAAAAAAATAGTAGGTTCTCCTACTGTCATAACTGATCATCGAATCAATTTTGATCATAATTTCAAATGGAATGATGTGAGAATTTTGGACTGCGAATCTTCTTACAATAAGAGATTGGTGTCTGAAATGATTCATATTAAAAAACAGAAACAGGGCCTTAATAGGCAAAATGATACCGAATCTTTACCTGATACTTATTCACAGATCATCCAATCTCTTTCTCCTTCTTAACTGCTTTCCCTTTCCTATCCATCTCTTCTCTCCCTACTTTCTCTCCTTTCTACTTTATTTTTTCCTTCTTATGTTCCCCTTCCTTTTTAGTTTTCCATTTCAACCTTTCTGTCTTTATATGTCGTACTTTATCTCTTAGCTTCCTAGAGAGATGATCAATTTCGATTCCCATCGCATTGCCTAATCGATAATACATCATTTTGACACACATAAGGTATTTATTATAAATTTATTTGTTCTAAACTCATTATACATATACAATACAATGAATGTCGGCATTTTACTCTTTTTCTATTGTTATTATTATTTCTTATGTGCTTGTCTTATAATATCAAAGATAATTTTTGCTTCTTTCTTTTAATTTTAACTTATTACTTGCGACTTGTTTTGTACTTTTCTTTTTATTGTTTGCGACTCGATTTGTACTTTTCTTATTATTTTTATTTACTTCCGTCGTTAATTTATTATTATAATTTATACTTGGTAATAGAAACATGTTCGTCCTTATACACACGATTCGGAGGAGCACATTTGTGTCAACTATAATCGTTTGTTTGATTTCCTCTCAATTTGAAGCGAGTTTTATAGTTAATATTGCGTCTGAATGCGAATTTTATTTAATTTCTTATGTTTTATCTGTGTTACATTTCTATTATTAATTTATTTGTCACATTGAAAATGATCCAACAAGGATCGAAACGTTTGTTTTGTTCACCTTCTGATTGTCAAATTATAATTTACGTTTTTAATTTCATGACATGTTTTATTTTATTTTTTAACTATTGTATTTATACAGTTTGTCATTTTATGTTAATTGTTTTTAGGCTCGTAGCCCTTTTTACTTATTATATAGGGAGCTTTTCAACAAGATACTTTTTTTAATTCAGAGATATGTTCGTGTAGTCTCGTGCTCAATTTTCTTTTTGTCTCACCAACATAACTCGCCTCACAATCATCACATGAGATCTTGTAGACATTCTGATTGGATAGGAACCCTCCCTATATAATCTTTTTCATTATTTTTATTTAGATTATTTTATTATTATATATTATATTTATTGTATTTATAAATATTAAAATACAGTGACAATGTTATCTTTAATATTGATAGACAGCAAGGATATATGTATGATTTATTACATTGAAATACAGAAACTATGCATTTTGAGGATTATCTTCGTGTCCAAATCCATTTTTAGAATGCCAATGTTTCATGAACATTGCAGTTAACTTCAGGGCGAACTTAGGGCGAACAGCGTGTATTAGTATCAGACTGCTCCTCGCCCTTATTAAGTAAACTGCAATGTTGACATTCTAAAAATGGAATTTGGACACGGAGATAACCCGCGAAACGCAATTTCTGTAGAATAAAATACAATGGAAGTCTCAAGAGGATTCAGTATATTACATTCAGTTACGTTGTGTCATCTGTGTCTTATGTTGGAAAACTTCCAAAGTTTATTACCATAAATCACAATAATAGTTCAAAAATAATGATAAAGTAATCCTGTTTTTGCAATTTATGGCAATCAATATAACAACTTAATATAACAATACATTAACTTAAAAATACATTAACTTATATTAAAAAAATTGAAAACACATGTTTGACTTGTTTAAATGCAATAGTAAGTAGTATACAGAAGTTTAATTCCACAGTTATAACATCAATCATTACTTTTTTATGTGCTGTTCGTAAACTTATTAAATTAGAAGAGATCTCTTTTAAAGAATATCGTACAAAAACAAAATGTGCCATTAAAAATGCCACTCAAAGAATATACATGTCAAAAATTATAAGGCCCAAGCAAAGAAAAAATGTTGAGCGGGTTGAAAAAGAATCTCATCTAATACAAATGTATGAAGCAGCTTAACGATTTTATTACTTTTTTTAAGGGGGTATAACACCTTTTACGGCCAAAATCGACCTCATTTTCAAGATTTTTTTTTTACATACAAAGAAGTGCGCAATTCAAAATCGGGTCTTTGGGCTTTTTTATTTACATATTAAAGACACTGAACATATTTTTTGTTTTTGAAAAATCATCATGGTTTATAAAATAAACGCCGTCAAAAGAGGCCGCTAGCGTCGCGTATGTCTTGCTGGTGTACACGATTGTGGCTGACTGGAGTGACCTAAAGCAAAAATACAAATGGGTAAAAATACAAATGAGTCTTAATCTGTGATAGTTTGGCTAAGGTAGTACCGGTGGATTTTAAAAAATATCAATTTTTGAGAAAATGGCGCGACTTTGAAAAAAAAAATCGAATTTTCGCCTAAAAATCTGACATAAAATCGATTGCCAAAAAAAATCTAGTGATTCTTTTTAAAAAAGGCTAGGTAGTACCATAAAGGCACCCATGCTGAGTATAAAGATATTTGATTTTTGTCGATCGGATAAAAATTGTGGGCGTTGTGATGTACACCAGCTTGAAAAATAGTGTTTTTCAGAAAACTCGTTTTAAGTTTTGATACGAGAAATCTTGCAATTATTAGCTTATTACCTTAATCGGCAATGCCTGGCCCGTACAATTGTCCTTCCAAATTAAGGTCCTCATCATCTTTGGCCTTTTTATTGGATATGTCAAGTCTCCGAGCTGCTTTAGCTTCCGCAGTCATGGCGCGCTCGGCTGCGCGGATCCGCCGTTCATCGGTTTTTATGCAAAAGTTGTAGCAGGTGGTACTGATCGTTAAGTTAAGAACTTGCATAATTTTCAATACACTTTTTAGGCCATCGTTGAAATTGCAAACAGCAATATTTGCAGCAATATCAACGATCGCCTTGCTGCTGTGGACCCCTTTCGGCGCTATAGACCACAGCACAGAGTTGAAGCTCTCGTTGTTATTTTGAGTATACCCGCCAAGACAGCGGGATAATAAATCGTCAGAACTTAATTCTTCGTAGATAGGCTTGACTGCTTTGAAAACTTCATCCTGAAATACTTGACAAACACAAGAGAAAGGCAGCGAACTCGGTGAGCGCCCCGAGGCCCTCTCCCCGCGCTAGAGGTAACACACAAGCATAGCTGTTTTCGACGTAAAAAACTCGAAATAAAGACTCGAAATAAATTCAAGAGCTTAGGCGTTAATGGGATCATATTCTAGACATCTTAAAGTATCATTTAAGCCAATAAAAAATTTTTTTTATTTTTTGAAGCCGCAAAGGTGTTATACCCCCTTAATATGTTAATTTCTTATTTAAGAGATGATCAATTAAATCTTTTTTTATTTTGCATAAGAAATGTATGCTTATATAATTTTTATTATAACTGTAAATTTAAATTACTTTTATGTTTAAACACAAAATTTCATTAGCAGTTTGATCATCACTATGTTTTTTTCTTTAAAAACAAGATATTACCTAATACATAATAGTTTAATTTTTTTAATTTAACTGCAATACCTCGTAATTAACAATTTCTTTTAAAATCGAATTTAATTTTTCTAAGCATCATACATAATTTTTCTTTCTTGGATGTGTATTGTTTGGACATGTACCATTTGAATACGAGCTAATCACAGTACAGCAGAAAAATTCTAGGTATTCGCTGTTGAATAGTTCACTCGCATCCAAACGATACATGTCCGATCGCTTTAATCTCCTTTTCTTTTTGTGAACTTATGAACAAGTTCATAAAAAGAAAGAAAGATTAAAGCTCATGAAGTTTTGAGTTTTGCATAATTATTAATAATTAAATATGAAATAAATACGAAATTGTTAATTAATTGTCAATATGATTATTTAGGTTTATAAAAAGAATCTAATATCTTTGCTTTTAATTCCTATCCTTTTCTTTCACGTAATAGTGAAAAAATAATAGAACTAAATCAGCGATATAACGGCAGTATCTCATAACTAATAATTTATTGAAATACAGATTTTTACTTTTTATATCAATTAGAAAAAACTAGAAATGCTCCAAGAATTTTGATAAAAAAGATTTATGATTGTTTATCAAAATTTTTGAAGCTTTTCTAATTGATACAAAAATCTAAAAATCCGATTTTCAATAAATTGATAGTAATTATATAACAATGAGGTAAATATCAATTTATGCCGTTACATCATCGAAGTAATAAATATCATATTATAACAGGTACCAAGGGGTAGTTTTATTAGTAAGCCTATTGTGCTTCTTATATTGTGATATTATTATCAAGATAAGGTAAAGCAATTCTCACTACGTCTACTCTTTAGGTCTGTTTTTAGGGCCATTGCACACAAAAACTTAAAGCAGTAAGATGTAAGCAGTAAGGAAATCAACATGTTGGATTGACTACTGCTTTAATCCAAGTTATAGCCTTACGGGCTCTACTGTGATTGGTCAATTCGCTTACTGTTTACTATTTAAGTTTTTTTGTATGTCATGGCCCTTATTTCTGCACTGTCAAACTAGTGCAATAAGTTATAATGAAACAAATATATGTTTATTTCAGTTCAACTTATTACACCGTGTGTACTTTCAGACAGTGCAGGAATAAAAAATAGATCCCTTGTGACCTACAGTTACCTAATAGTAGTTGGCTATTGTTGAAGGCTAAAAGTGAATTTGAGTTATTCGACCTAGGAGATGGAAAATGAATTACAATTATTCAATAGTAGTGAGATAGTGAGCTGAGTGTATGAGACTAAAAGCGAAATACAGATTTTCTATAATATATTGTACAAGCTACAAATCTTATTTTCAAAGATGCATAATATCTTATTAACATATCTATTTATGTACATTTTCGACATTAACAAGGACACTTCTAGACTCTCTAGAGTAGAATGCTTTTATATTACTATTAGGATGCTTGAATGTTATCTGACTGAGACTTATGACGACATTACTGATTCAGTCAGTTCGCTCACTACGCTGAGGATACAGTGGAATGCGAAGTTTCTACCTCTCCTACTACATAGCAGCAGATTGCTTCTACTGTATCAGAGCATATACTACTATATCAGAGTATATATTAGGTTGGTGCATATGAAATATCGGATTTTCTTTACATATGAACGTTTGTCTCCCTGTTTTCGTTATGCTTTTGTTTTTGGCATAACCTCGTTTATAATCGTATTGTCCATTGCCAGAGTCATATTTCAACAAAGAAGATTTTTTCAAAAGTGTTCCATTTTGTTATTTGTTTTGAATTTCGTAAGGATATGAATTCAATCGATATTCATGTAATTTTTTTATATGAATATAAACTTGGTAATAATGCTGCAAAAGCTGCACGCAATATAAACCAGGAATTTAGGGAGAATACTGTTAACGATCGAAAAGTGCAGCATTGATTTGAAAAATTTCGGTCTGGTGATTTTTCCCTACAAAATGAACCGCATGGAAGACCCAAAACGTCTGTGAAAAATGATGCTCTGAAAGCATTGGTGGAAACGAATCCAACTGTATCTACAAGGGAACTTGCTACCAGAATGAAAGTTGACCATACAACGATATTGCGACACCTTTCTGAAATTGGCAAGGTGAAAAAAATGAATAAATGGGTACCGCACGAACTAACTGAGCGAAATAAGCTGGATCGATTGAACGTATGCTCATCATTACTAACCCGATTTCATCGAGAGCCATTTTTCGATCGGATTATTACTTGTGATGAAAAATGAGTTCTTTAGGGACAATAGGAAAAGGTGTGCTCAGTGGCTTGATAGGAGGCTTGTGCTCATACTCCAAGGCCATCATTTCATCCACGGAAAATTTTAATAACAGTTTGATGGAATGTGACTGGAGTAATTCATTATTTATTCCTTCGAACTGGGGAGACAATTACAGCCGAAAAGTACTGCCAGTACATTGATGAAATGCATGAAAAATTGAAAATTATACGCCCATCACTTGTAATCGGCATGGCCCAATACTTCTCCACGACAACGCTCGGCCGCATACGTCGTACAAAACAATTGCGAAATTAAATGAATTAAAATATGAAATTTTGCAGCACCCAGCTTATTCACCGGATCTTTCGCCAACCGACTTTCATTTTTTTAAACATTTAGAATAGTTTTTACGGGTTAAACAGTATGAAAATGAAGACAGAAAATGAAGACTAAAAAATTCCATATCAGTGTTTATTGATTCTAAAGATCAGAATTTCTTTAAGACAGGCCTCTATGCATTAAATCTCTTGGGAAAAGTGTATTGAAACAAATGGAGCATATTTTGATTAAATAAACAGCTTTTGAAAAAAGATATGCAGTTTTATATTAGGTGTTGGAATTAATTCGTAGCGTTTTACAAGTGATGGGAAGTACTTTCATTAATGTATTTTTTAATGCTCATGTGAAATAAATAACATTCTTTCATTAAAAACGCTACGAATTAATTCCAACACCTAATATATTCACTTAAAAATCCGACATTTCATATGCACCAACCTAATACTACCTTTGAAAACGTCTCACGCTATGAACTATTACGTTTCAATTCAACAGGATGAGGCGTGCGAGAGACAGTAAGTTTATTCAATTTTTATAAAATTTTGGTTATACATTTTATACGTTATGTATTTTTCTAAGATCTATTTACATGTTTTCTATTTTCTAGAGCGCATCTTCTCGTATATCTTTGAAACCTCGCTACA
The DNA here is from genome assembly GCF_024713525.1 of Acromyrmex echinatior. Taxonomy (NCBI): domain Eukaryota; kingdom Metazoa; phylum Arthropoda; class Insecta; order Hymenoptera; family Formicidae; genus Acromyrmex; species Acromyrmex echinatior. The sequence goes on from NC_141861.1 coordinate 12,639,184, forward strand.
TACCTTATATCTTGATGAGGAGATATGCATTGACATTGACAGTGTATAAGTTCTTGGACATCGGGATCATCGTGGAACCTACGTCTCATGTAGAAATTGCGATTAGCGACAATCGAGGCAACCGCATAATCCTGCCTCATGCTACGTGGAAGACGAGAGACGTGCAGATTAATGCAGTCAACTGTCTCATCACCACCGATTCAAGATCTGAATGTAGAACTTGTTAAAGTATGTGATACGAAAAACGTAAAATTGTCATTATATGGTACATGCTCGTACATGAAACCAACAACCATACTCTTTTTAATTGAATTTATAGCACGCATGCTTAATCAATGTGTCGAGCATGCGTGCTATAAACTAAGTCAATGTACGCATGGTATTAGTGAAAAATTCAAATATTTTATTTCATTTTTAAGACAAAGTTATATTACTAATAAATGCGACATTGCAAACACTTTGCATAAAATTTATGATAAAAATTCTATTATAGAATGTGAATTAGTAGTCTATGATTTAAATTATATTGTACATGCTGCATTAAATATTAGATAAATAAATCTGTATTAAAAAATATATTTCTTTGAAAATTTATCTTTCTCCTACTCTCTTCATCCTTCCTTCTTCATTACATATTATATCTGCATGATATTAAATTACTTAATAAGAAAGCGTTTGACTAAGAGAGAGAGAGAGAGAGAGAGAGAGAGAGAGAGAGAGAGAGAGATCGACTTATGCCATTAAAATATTATTAAAATTGTAATCGTATCATTCTATTAATATTTAATGTTTATTAATATTTCAAATCAATTGTGTTAATGCCGACAATCATATCGGCACGTAATTATCATTTCTGAAATTAATTCATTTGTTTGAAAATATATATATTAGTTCGACATCTCAATACTCAGACCGTAGTGGCGCTTCGAATTTTATAGTAATGTTATTTAACATGAACAGTCTTGTTTCCTATCTTATTGTTTATACACGCGCGCTAAAAAAATGCGTTACTCTCTATACATATTGGTTATTGCGAAGAATTATTGCTAAGGTCTCGGTAGTCTAAAGGCTCAGGACGCTTGCACGGAATGCAAGAGATCCGGGTTCGACTCCCGGTCGAGGCAATATTTTTCGCAATAAGTTTATTACAGTTTTTTAAGATTAATTTGGGAAATTTGGGGGATTATTAATATTTCAGATCAATTGCGTTAATGCCGACAACCATATCGGCACGTAATTATTTCTGAAATTAATTCATTTGTTTGAAAATATATATATTAATATATATATAGAAAATATATTATATATATAGAAAATATATATATACGAGGGGTATCCAGAAAATAAGTTCCGTTTGTATTATACGTTTAGTAAAGTCGATGTATGAGCGAGCTGGCAACACAGCATTGAAGAGGGGAAGCTACCGAATAGAATGAGCGGTGTTCGGCGTCAGTAGCTCGTGAAACACGGTCAGGAGAGGTTATCAAAATGGAGTCCTCCACTTCGCGTCCCGCCACCTCCATTCCGATTCCTTCTCGAGTTGTTTTGCGCGGCATCATTCAGTTTCTTTTTGCTCAAGATTTTAAATCGGTTGATATTCACAAACAGCTTGTTTCTGTATATGGAGAGAGTGTGATGAGTGAATCTATGGTGCGGAGATGGGTCCGAGAATTTAAGGCAGGAAGACATTCGCTTGAAGACGAAAGTGGGAGAGGCAGACCCTCCCTTATCACGGATGAGTTGACGACAAAAATTGAAAATGTGATTCGCAATGATCGTCGTTTAACTTTAGATGAACTCCACAACCTTTTTCCAGAGATATCCCGAAGTCTTATCCATGAGATCGTTTCAGAAAAACTCGAATTTCGGCCGCACGTCGCTGCTTCAACAACTGCACTTTTGAATCAGTTTAGTTGGGATGTTTTGACCCACCCACCGTATAGCCCGGATCTAGCACCATCGGACTACCATCTTTTTACGAAACTGAAGGAGTCCTTGGCCGGAAAATGCTTCCAAAGCGACGAGGAAGTTCAGACAGCTATAACTAACTGGACTAAAGAACTGGCGGGAAGTTTCTATGCAGAAGGGATTTCGAAGCTTGTTTCCAGATATACAAAATGTATTGAGATTGACGGGAATTATGTAGAAAAAGACTAGAAGTTGTCAAGTATTATCCATGTAAATTTTAGATTTTTTCAATAAAAACTTTATTTGTAAAAAAAAACGGAACTTATTTTCTGGATACCCCTCGTAGTTCAACATCTTAATACTCAGACCGTAGTGGCGCTTCGGATTTTATATTTATGATGAAACTTCAATCATGAAGTGTGAATTAGTAATGTGCGCTTCAGATGAAATTGTATACACTGCATTACATTTAAATTAAAAAATAAATTAATATTTTATTTAAAAAATGTATATGATACTTAATATATTATGAATTTTTAAAATTACTTTCAGTCTTTTTTTTCCCTGCCTCTATTCAGCGATTTAGAATTATATATGATAAGAAGGTGCGCAATTTTTTTCTCAAATAAGTTAATCAAATTATAGAAATAAAAATTGAATAATAAGAAATTATAATTCTAATCTCTATTTCTTTCTGGGTTTCCTCCACAATCCTAAAATATTTTTTTCGCCATTCTATGATATCATCTGCTTGTCACGTAACTTTGACATCTGCACATTCCTATTCTTAACGCGAGTAGAAAAGAATCTTCTTTCTTTATAGATATTTAGAATTAATTAATAATATGATAGCTGTTCAGTAATACGTAGTACAATAAGTACAATAAGTGTTTAATATCTACTCAATAATAGTTTACGATAGTTTGATAACTTATATTTAAGAACGCTCAGCTATTTATATTATATATTAAAAATATTATTATAATTAGTTAAATTAAAATTATTGCTAAGTCATATCATTACAAAATCGTAAAATAAATATATTTATTTAATAAAATTGTGAGCAAGAAGAAAAGAGAACGTGAGAAAGAATATAATGAGAAGAAGCGAGAGCGTGAATACTATGATAAGTATAGAACCACAATGGTAGGATGGATAGGAGAGAAAGCACGAATACTATGGCGAGTATAGAACTATAGCGGGTGGGACATATATCATTATGCACACTATTTGGCAACGTAGCAATACATCTCGATTTTTAAATTTTATATCATTATACATATTTAGCAATGTCGCATTATCAAAATTACATTCATGATATCATCATGAAACATATCATATTAATATGTCGAATGTCCTAAAAAAAATCTTTTATTACACTAAGCTGCCGTATATCGGCGCTTGCATTTTTTATCTCTTGCTTGTGTTCGTTAAAACTATTCCATATGCATTCCTGAAATGTGATGGAGGGGACGAAACTTAAAAAGAGCTCAGGCAATGTTGCTGCATCAGTCGTTCAGGCGGACTGCTACTGCAACGCTTTCCAAGCATGCACGATTCCATGAGATTTTATGTTCCTATTCAAGATAAAGAGTATAAACAGTAAGTTTTTATTTTATAAATTTTTTTATATTTTTTCTTTACAGTTTGTTTATTTATTTTCCTTTTTCCTCTATTTTACACTATATATCTATGTATACTATATATATATATATATATATATATATATATATATATATTACTTTTCTCTGCAGAACATTTTCTTGTAATAAACCTCGTATATTGGGAAGAAGATTTACACTGACTCCTACAGCTTACAAATACCTGGATGTCGTGGGACCTATGTCTTTTGTGAAAATTGCAATTGGCGACAACCAAGATAACAACATAATCTTACCTCGTGCAATGTGGCGGACTTTCATCGAAAGACGCGCGGATATTGGGCGACTCATGTAATCAATCGTATCTTCATTATTATCGGTCCAAGATCTTATGATAGAAGTCATAAAAATGCGTGATATGAATGTGGTCAAATTAATACTGCGCGACACATGTCTGTATATAAAGCCGTCAACCGTGCTCTTCATGTTCGAACTTGAATAATGCGTCGAGAACGTATATACTCTGAGCTGTGCCAGTATATACGAGGGGTATCCAGAAAATAAGTTCCGTTTTTTTTTACAAATAAAGTTTTTATTGAAAAAATCTAAAATTTACATGGATAATACTTGACAACTTCTAGTCTTTTTCTACATAATTCCCGTCAATCTCAATACATTTTGTATATCTGGAAACAAGCTTCGAAATCCCTTCTGCATAGAAACTTCCCGCCAGTTCTTTAGTCCAGTTAGTTACAGCTGTCTGAACTTCCTCGTCGCTTTGGAAGCGTTTTCTGGTGTGTAATGGGCGACCCAGGTCTCGTCTCCAGTGACTATAGATTTAAGGAAGTCATTTCCCTCATCCCTGTAACGGTCCAAAAATTCTTTACCTGCAGTCACTCGTGTGGCCTTGTGTAGAGGAGTCAGTTCTCTGGGAACCCAACGGGCGCAAACCTTGCGAAATTCGAGTTTTTCTGAAACGATCTCATGGATAAGACTTCGGGATATCTCTGGAAAAAAGTTGTGGAGTTCATCTAAAGTTAAATGACGATCATTGCGAATCGCATTTTCAATTTTTGTCGTCAACTCATCCGTGATAAGGGAGGGTCTGCCTCTCCCACTTTCGTCTTCAAGCGAATGTCTTCCTGCCTTAAATTCTCGGACCCATCTCCGCACCATAGATTCACTCATCACACTCTCTCCATATACAGAAACAAGCTGTTTGTGAATATCAACCGATTTAAAATCTTGAGCAAAAAGAAACTGAATGATGCCGCGCAAAACAACTCGAGAAGGAATCGGAATGGAGGTGGCGGGACGCGAAGTGGAGGACTCCATTTTGATAACCTCTCCTGACCGTGTTTCACGAGCTACTGACGCCGAACACCGCTCATTCTATTCGGTAGCTTCCCCTCTTCAATGCTGTGTTGCCAGCTCGCTCATACATCGACCTTACTAAACGTATAATACAAACGGAACTTATTTTCTGGATACCCCTCGTACATATCGTCAATGAAAAATTTAAATTAATTTAATTTTGTAACACTTTTTAGGTAAAAATTGTATCATCAATAAATGTGCTGCTGTAGATTTTTTGCGCAAAATTTATAATGAAAAATCAAATATAGAGTATGAGTTAATAGTTTATCTTTTAGATATAATAATTTTGTAAACAATGTGAAAAGTAAATGTACATTTTATTGCTAATCGAAAGCAGGTAATTAAAATTTGATTTAAAATTAACTAAATTAAATTAAATTAAATTAAAGTTCCTGTTTACAAATATTGTAAAAACTGTAAATTGTAAAATTACGTTATATATAAAAATAATCGCATATTTAAACTGTATATCTGGGTGTATGACATTATTCATTCCTTTCTAATTATCGCAGCGCTATCACATTTAGCGCGCTGCCAGCATCTTCGCGTTCGATGGCACGCTCGTATTAAGCGTTCGCTCTATTTAAATCTTTAAATAAAAAAACAAATGATAAAATATTTTTGCGTGCGAGAAGAAGATTCAACGGGAGTGAGAACGCTGCGTGAAAGATAACACATAAGAGGAACAGAGATGGTACGTATATGCGGTAAGTGTATTCAAGCCTTTATTATTGATGCGTTTTTGGGAAGAGCGGCGAGCGATGAAAATACAGAAGGCATAGCGAAACGTTATCACGCACATTATGTTTATGTAATCTATCAACCGGGATCCTATGTTTATGTAAATACCGATAGCGCCGGGATTCCCCGCGCCTACGAGTACCCCCTCCTCCCCCGTCCACGAGTACCCCCCGCGCCCCTCAGAGAACCGCAGTTAGAACTCGCCTACTATTCCTACTCATTTACATCAAAACTGTATAAATAACAAAAGTGAGATACTTTGCGTAGGATATGATAAAAATTTACGATAAAAATTCATATATTGAATGCGAATTGATAATACAGGGTTGGCCATATTCGACGGAAAGATGTTTTTTTTTTCAATCATGGGAAAAAAACACATTTTTGCTGTTCATTTTAAAAATCATTTAATAGGGTTCAAGGTCTTTCCGTCGAATGTGGCCAACCCTGTATATGCTGTAGATAATATTGTATGTATATAATGCATTACATGAAAAATAAATGTCTAAAATAAAAATATCTCTGTGTTTGCAATTAACCTTCCTTCTTCGCGGCATCGTATTACACGCACGTCATCACGCACGACCGTCGCGCTCTTTAAAATAATAATATAATTCGGCAAAATAAAAAATATTTCTACATGAATCGTATGGAATAAACGCTGAAGGGAAGATTACGTAAGAAGAAGATGACGACACTTGAGAGATGGTAAGTATTAATGATAAGTATAGCGCGCGGTTGGGATCGTGCCTGGTGACCATTGATTTCGCGTGACGTCATCACCGCGACGCGGACGCAAGTTTCCGCACATCCCCGCTGCGTAATTTCCCGCATCCGGAACATCTCGTTCCCGCACCGCAACGTTATCTTCCCCGTAACGTCATGTGACGTCCCCGCACACCCCTGTGACGTCATTCCCCTCGCCTAGTGACGTCATGCACTATGACGTCACCCCTCACCCTACCCCTGTAACGTCATCCTCCTCGCCTTGTGATGTCATCTCCTGTGACGTCATCACCCCTCCCCTCCACCTGTGACATCATCCCCTCTCCTCGTCGCGAATACCCTCCTACTCCTCACCTCTCCTTAGAGCTCCCGGTTTAGAATCCATCTTATTACCCTACTTTGGACAATTAAAATCAAAATTATGAATAAAAAAATTATAATACTATTTTCGTAAGATATCGTCCATTTCATTTTGATCGTATAGCAGCTAATTGCAGTGTCCGTCGTGTTCAATGTTAACATAAATAATTTATTAACAAAACAATGCATCTTATTAATCACGCCTACTGGCTATGTTCCAAATATTCACTTATTACGAATCCTATTTATTCTAAATAGGAATCCTGATATGTGGATATTTGTAACATAAGTCAGTAGAATTTGAAACACCAATCAAATTTTGCTTTAAAAAACATTCGAAACACCAACATGCGATATTTGTGTGTATCCAAAATTTCAATGATCAAATTACCACTATCGAATAGGGGAGACCGGGGCTAATAGACTCATTTTTCAGTTTCGAATTTTTACAGACGAAATTAAGAGACTTATCGAAAAAATGAATTCTACACCAGTTACTACATACATTTGATTATTTAATGATATTTTAATAATAAGAGGAAACTAATAACTAATATGAAAAAAATGCATTTTTCTAATGCATTCCATCTGATTCAACTAGCTTCGGGACCGGGATAATTCGACTAAGATTATTAAAATAAAGATTAATGTATTTTAAGCTATATCTTTGACTACATATTAATAAAACTTTTATAAAAATATATTTCAAACACAAACATTCGCAGGACAAAACAATACTTCTTTTTACAAAATTTGTTTATTTCGTGCAAACACACGTCGAATAAACCTAGTTTTCAAGATTGGACATGAGGAAACTAAACTTATAATTTAGGAAATCACTAATCACTGAGGAAAATCTCTTTAAAGGAATAATATTTTAAGTAAGTACTATAAGAGTCATCACTAAATGAGTCATACAGTGATGCTGTGGTCCATGCTGTGGTTAGTCTATTATCCCCATCCATTCATTTTTTAAAAACATTAACAATACAAGTATATTGTACGATAACAAAGACACATAAACAAAAATATCTGTTGGACTTTATTAAGTAAGAACTACACTTACTATCTAAGTAGAAATCAAATATTTCAGACAATCATATACGATTGTAAAACAAAAACTTTAAGAATAAAAATATTTACTTAGGTAATTTTTTAAAATTGTGGCAGAACTTCTATCATAGATGTTCGCAACAAGATGTTACAGCAGACTTAGCGACAATCGCTGCTGCGTGCTCAGACACGTTTACGTATCTCGCGTGTTTTGTTTTTAATATAGCCGCGATTATTCTACTCATCCCTAATTCAACTGACCCCAGTCTCCCCTAAATCTTGGATATGAAAACTGATTGTAGATTAATGATTATAATTTTAAAATAGTGTTTCTAGAATAAAACTTTACATCTAAAAACATGACTACATCTGAAAAATGCTTGATAAAATTCTTCTAACAGAATCTAAAAACATCTAATGATTTTTTTTTTCAATCGGTATAGTTAATAGAATAAATCTTGTGCAGAATCTAGTCTATTTCTTTGAATTATATCCGGACAATGATCACTCCATGAATCTAATAATAATAAGATAGCCGAATACGTGCGCCCGCCCGGCCTACTATTGCGAAGTATATACACCTACCGATCGCTTGGCGCGCGAACAGTGGAGAGCGGGAATAGTCTGGCAAGCGCATTTTCCGAGCTATGGAGGCTCGCGGGGGTGTGCGCGGTGCGAGGCATGTATACACTTCGCCAGTAGTAGGCCGGATGGGCGTGTGTATTCGGCTATTTTTAAGGATTAATATCTCATTAACTTTTGGGGAAACTTACAAAATGGTAGAGGACTTTTCGACTCAGTTTAGTCCGCTCTATCTGCCCATGAAATCTTTGGTGATTATTTCCAGACACCCTGTATATATGTAGTATATGAAAAATAAACAAATATTAACTGTGTATCTCAGCGTTTGAAATTATTCATTTCTTTCGTCTTTACGATATGTATTCGGTCTTTTCCTTCCTACATTCTTCGTATCATATTACATGTGTCGACAGCATTATCATGATTGATGGTATCATGATTTGATAATATCGCTGCGCTCGCTTTAAAAGCATTATTAGAATATAATCGAGTAAGTACAATAGAAATAAAAAAAATATATATATATATGTATATGTATATATTTTGCTTATAAGAATACGTAAAAGGAGTCACATAAAAAGCTGCAATGAGAGAGAAAAAAATCGTAAGTATAGGATGCGCATGAATCGCAATGAATTGCATAACGTATCAAGACAAAGATAGTAAGTATACAGAGTGTTCAAAAAGTCCCGGACCGGGTGAATAACTTGAAAAAAAAAATTTTTTTGAAAAAACGCCGAAACACGTGAAACGATTTTTCAAAAAATCTATCTTTTGAGAGGGATTGCGACCCCCTGCCCCCAATGGGGCACGTGGGGCACGAGGGGGGTCGAAAATCTTAAATAGCAACATAGGTCAAGTGGGGGCTCATTTTAAAGGTCTTTTCGAAATGAATCCAAAACACTACGCAGGACTTTTTGCATATGAAACACACTGTATTTGTTGTCATACATGTACATCAATGGTCGCGTTTTTGAATGCCGATAAAGACACTTGAAGTCAAAAGTTCAAATCATTGAGTCATTATTATTTTACACTTTATGTAACTTTCTTCCCTGATAAAGCTGTTTTGTCGTAGTTCATCTCTGTAATTTTGAAATCAAGCGTCTTTATCGCTGTTTTTATGGTTATTTTCTTTTTCCTTCAACGTCGTGGATTTTTCCTACATTTAAGATAACATGGCTCCTCTCACCTTAAAAATCAAATAACTCCGCCGAAAATGATCGCAGCGCCCTCTATGCGCAGTGTTTTGGATTCGTCTCAAAAAGACCTTTCAAATGAGCCCCCACTTGACCTATATTGCTATTTAAGATTTTCGATCCCCCTCGTACTCCACGTGCCCCATTGGGGGCGGGGAGTCGCAACCCCTCTCAAAAGATAGATTTTTTGAAAAATCGTTTCACGTGTTTCGGCGTTTTTTCAAAAAAATTTTTTTTTTTCAAGTTATTCACCCGGTCCGGGACTTTTTGAACACCCTTATATTATTGTCAATATTATAAGCAAAATCGGAAGTCGCTTTTTTCAAAAAAGATGACAACTCAGGCGATGCAATTTGTATCAAATTTATAACATGCGGGAAACTTACTATCTAGGTAGTTTCCTTTTTTGCTTTATCTAATATCATATTCTTCGATTTCAATTTTCTCATCTTCATTATTATTCATAGATTTGCCTTTGTCATTATTTAAATCTGCATCTAAATTAAGTATTTTGTTGCGCTCTTGGTTGTTCGAATACGTAAAATCGACCTACATATCCTCAGTTTCTGTTCGATCTTTTTGCGTTTTGATATTTAATTTATCAAATAATTATCAAATAATTCATCTAAAAGCTTAAGGCAGTTGGCACTTGGGCTTCTACTTCTTCGTTTAATGTGCTTATAACATTTAGATACACTTTTCCAGAGACATTTTCTACTATGTCTCCTAAATAAATTCCATGAGCTATTTTTATTCTAGAAATATATTCAATTTTTATTTTGGGATTTCTTACTCTGACGTAAAATAAAGATTTTGAGCGCGGGAATTCAATGACGGTTTCTGGTGACAAAAAGGATATCTTTATTCCATATCTAAATATCCCTTTGCGTAATCTATTTTTAAAAAACTCGGTTCAAAGAAATCGTTGCCTAATATGCCGAACTGTGAAATAAGAAAGTCGTTAGATATGATATGAAATTATTTCTTCTCCGAAAACCGATAAAATTATTTTTCCGAGGGTGTAGACGGGATATTCGTTCAGCTTTAAAATATTATTATGGTCAATGTTGCCTTTAGATATAAAAGTCTCTTTAATTATGTTCAGTCCTGAGCCGATGTCTAAAATAAGAGTTATGATCGGAGCTGACTCGCAAAAAATTGTCGCATCGACAATAGGCACGCGACCGTGCTTACTAAGAATCACTATTACGGGTCGTATTTCTATTGCATGTTTATCTATTGCCCTCTCTAAGATGTCGACGGGTGAGATCCGTTCGGACTCCTGTTGCACACCCGCCTTCGAGCGGAGTTTCCCTGATGGGTAGTCTTTTTCCGGTTATTGTTCGCAATACGTAACTGGCATGTTTCGAAGAGATGACCCGTTTCTTTATAATAGCGACAGAATACGCTATTGTTCGAATTACTCTGTTCATTTAATTTGGAATGGCAATCTCTAGCAATATGCCTCGGATTATTACAAATGTGACAAGTTATCTTTATTTTAGTATTGAAATTGCGTTGAAAGTTTTGCCTTTGTCAACAATTGACAGCGAAGTGGCTTATCAATTGGCAGACAATAGAATTTTTATTTGATAAGAAGTTAATATTATTATTATTTCGGCACATTTTAGCCCTGTCTCTCTGTATCATTCGTTCATTTTTTTATGCTAAAACTGTTCATTTTTTTATGCTAAAACTTATACATTTTCTTTAGCAGATCGTAAGCTATAAGATATGTGAAAATCATTTGATTTCACCGGGACTCAATTTCATATACTATAGCAGTGCGGGATTCTTTGGCAAACTAAAATTTCGGTTCGGTTTGGCAAATTAAATTCTCGATTCGGTAAATAGAAGTTCTGTCATTTCGGATTTGGATCTGAAGGGTTTGATAGGAGTAGAGGTTGGTAGTGTGTTTTGTGTACTTGATTTTATTTTACTCAAATTTTCTATGTAGAGGTTCTCTACTTCTGATTTATCACCTGAATTCCCCGTATTCATTCCTACTTCCCAAGATTGCACTTTCTCATCCCGGACAAATCCTCAGTTTTCAAGTTCTGTTAAGTCCAAGCACGCATAAAGCTGAAGGGGTGAACGCAACAGGAACCGAATTCTTAGACCAATTTGGCCGTGTTCAAGTTCCGGACCGCAAGGGAGCTGTGGGGGAGAACCAACACAAATCGGGAGCACGTCACTTCGTCCTGTGGCCTTTAAGGAGCTGGGGATTGAAGGGAGGACAAAATAGAAACTTCGCTCGTACTCCGCTAATCGAAGTCACGAGTCGAACATACCTTTTTCGTTCAAAGGGCTCAAATTGGATCAGTATATCAGTATATGAGGGCTGCTGTACAATACTTCGCTTGAATGGCGCCTTTAGAGGATGCTATGTGCAATAGAAGTTATCAGTTTGGTAAACTCTTATGTTTCTCTGAGTCAACTCCGATGACCTTGACATTGACGTATGTGGTCAAAATCATGATCTTGAATGACTTCTAATATGTTTTAGCCATCGCTTGTTCGTTTCGCTTACTCGTTAAAAAGTTATTGACAAAATAAGTTTTATAAATGGAATGTATGGAAGATGATCAAGTATAGCAAAAAATATGTAACAAATACTATCGATATTTCATTATGGATATTCTAATCTTCATTATTTGCTGGTGAAATATTATCACGACCCCAAAGTGCGTCACGGGAAGGCTAGGATTTTACACTTAATTTTTCTATTTTTTATTGATTTTTAATTTTTTAATTTTACATTTATTTTTATTTTATTTTATTTTATATTAAAATCAAAACTTATCTAAATTTGTTGACTCATTGCAATGATGCTTTGAAATCTATCAATCCAATCAACTTAGCATGGTATAGAGCCCACCGCCGAATAGTTTAGTCATGAACAGGAATTCCCTTCAAACGGGCCTGCATGAATTGCTCCAAACAATATTTGGTTACGGATTGCTATTTTTCCCGATGTATATCCTACTCCTCAACATATTTGTTGCATTTTTCGCTTCATTCCAGAATCTAAAATAAGAGAGTGAAAGAAGAAAAAAAAAGCAAAAAGACTAATGGTAATGACAATGTACGAAAAAATCTTACATGGAAGTTTATCTATAAGGGTTTTTTATCGCTAGTAATACCATAATCAAAGTTTCAAAATTCAAAATAGCGGATCCAATATGGCGACCAAAAAACATTAAAAGTAAAAAATTAAAAAAAAACAAAATAAAAATAAATACAATTAAAATAAATACTAATTAAATAATTAAATAATTAAATACAAATAAATACAAATTAAAAAAATTAAAAAACCAATAAAAAATAGAAAAATGAAGTACAAAATCCAACCGTAATCTCCCCATGACTTGGGATCATTATAATATTTTACCAGCAAATAACGGAGGGAGTATCTATAATGAAATATCAGCAGTACTTGTTACATATTTTTTGCTACAGTTGATCGTTTTCCATACATTCCATTTATAAAACTTATTTTATCAATAACAGGTAATAAGCGACGGCTAAAACATGTTAGAGGTCATTCAAAGTCATGACCTTGACAACATACATCAATGTCAAAATCATGTTGAAGTTGACTCAGAGGAATGTAGGAACACAAGAATTTTACCAAACTGATAACTTGTATTGCACATAGCGCCCTCTAGAGGCGCTATTCAAGTGAAGTATTGTACAATTAAACTTTACTCGGCAAAACCTTTCCAACAATATATAATTCATTCCAATTTGCGATTATCTCTTTGCGCATTTCCCTTGTTAGAACGAATACAAGGAGAAGTTTTATTAAATGAATCCCATAGTTCGACTTTATAAATGTAATTGAAAAGAAAGTAATTGATACATTTTTTATTTAATAAATTAAATTATACAATTTCAATGGTTCTTTGTATTGCATGCATTTCTGAGTTTGTGCGTGTATGTGGCAGAAGGGAGAGATTATAAAGAGGCTAGTGAGGGAATTAAAAAGGAAGGAGGTTTTTTTTCGTGAGATCTGAGAAAATTCGGTCTGATTTTCTCTGACGAAGAAATTGTTAGCGGGCGTACAAGAGCGACCGGCGAGGGGCAAACAATTACCATAAGGCGACGGCGACAAGGATTATAATTATATCGAGAACGCATTACAATGTTTTTATTTTCTTATGTATGGCAACTTTAAACGGAGAAAGAAAGAAAGAAAAGAATAATAAAAGAAATGAAATAAATGAATAAATAAACCAAATGAAATAATAAAATGAAATAATGAATTAAAAAGTGAGAGGGGCCGAAGAATAAAGAAATGCTGAGATGCTCATCGATGGGGGTCCTCAGGCCAACTTATGCGAGGTTAGTGATGTTTCTTCACTGATTCGAAATCTTTAAATCTCCCTAGCCAAGTATGCGAGGTCGATAGAATTTCTCTCGGACTGACTCTGAACTCTAAGTTTAAATGTTGGCCGATTAAGAAAATAAGAACTTCGGACCACTACGACTGTCCCCAGAGAAAAATTAAGAAAAAAGGCGCTGAGTTCCGCGAAATCAGGGTTTTTTTAGTAATCTGCCTTAATTAACAGCGCATTGATTGGTGAACAGGTTCGTTAATTAGATGATGGAACCTATTTCTTGCTTTCTAATTGATCAAGGTTCGGAATACGCTCGGGAGAAGAAGAATATTGACTGGAATCTGTAGCATGTGAAAGTATCATCCTTAATTTTATAATCTTAAAATTTATGAGAAAAGCGCGTGCAGTGTCGGCACGGGATTAAATATAATATCATTCTTTGAATGTCGCGTGTCATGTTTTAAATTTTATGATCACGGATTCGTGAGAATTATCCGCGACTTAACCGTTAGAAAATATCTTGGTGTCAGTCTTACGCTCCCAAAATGACTTTTTTATAGTTATTTATTAATGTGCGGGAATGCACCGCGCGGAAAGATTCGAGTGAGAGAATGGCACACGGTTGATATGATACATGACAGTAAAGAGAACTCCGTTTCTATGTAATTAAACAAAAGAATTTTCTTTAATATGCACAGTTACAAATTCAGAAAATATAATTAATTAAATATTAGATTAACAGAATATTAAATGCGGTCACCTTTTCCAAATTGTATTTGGAATCGCGGTGATGGAAAATCTCGGCGATTTTCTCGGCACTTCTCGAAAAGATCTGTCTTATAACGGTTTTCACTAAGCGGTTAGCACGGCGGTTTTACGAAACGATATAGTAGCGAGACTATGACTCTAAGAACTCTAAGCAGGAGGAACGGCGAGATCGAAGCATTTATTGCTTTCGGCCTGGGCTTTCTTCTTGGGAAAAATCCAATAAAATTTTGCCACAATCGTAATTATTGCGTGGCATTAGTTGTACAAAATTGATTGGCGCTTTGGATTCTTTTCTAACGACGTTCAACGTAACAGTCATGCGCGACAGAAAATCCGTACGTGGGATTGGTGACAGCGCGTGACGTATTCGTCGGAGCGCGGTGCTCGCGTGCGCGAATTGAATTGTTCTAGAACTTTCGATTGTCCGTTGCCGGTGCCTGTTTGCGTGTACCGAATTGTTTTAAAAAGACCAAAGGACGACGAATTCCTGACTTTGACGAGGATTAAGGTCAGGCTCGAGATGAAATCACGAGCTCACCTTA
This sequence comes from Acromyrmex echinatior, assembly GCF_024713525.1. Taxonomy (NCBI): domain Eukaryota; kingdom Metazoa; phylum Arthropoda; class Insecta; order Hymenoptera; family Formicidae; genus Acromyrmex; species Acromyrmex echinatior. The sequence continues at coordinate 12,654,381 of NC_141861.1, forward strand.
TGCGTGCGTTCAATAACAATTACTGTCGGTCGATCGAAAGAGTTCTTACTTTTTTTCCGAATTACCGATCTCAATTAATTTTATTAAGTTTTAGTTATTTATTTTCTTCTTCTAATCGGGATGTTCAAATGTATCTTCGATGTCTCATTTAGTCTCTCTAGTCTTCGCTCACGTGCACCGATTTTTAATTTATCTTATTCGACATTTACGAGGAGATACTGGAGTCTTCGCTTTTAGTCGTCGTGGGTATTACCAAGCTCCGCATGGAGCTGAAGGGGTAACGCAACAGGAACCGAATTATTAGATCGATTTGGTCGTGTCCAGACTCTGAACCGCAAGGGAGTCGCGGGAAGGATCAACGCAAATCAGGAGACACTTCGCTTCGTCCTAAGCAGGAGATCGAATGGAGGACGAAGTGGAAATCTTAACTCATGCTCCGCTAAACGAACACGAGTCGTACTTTTAATTTAAAGGGCCCAAACTGGGTCAGTGTGCCGGAAAGGCGCACTTTAACGCCAGATACGCTAATACGTCCGTATGCCCTGGCTTTCGGTTATGGAACTTAATCCAAGTGACCGGGGAGAGGGCGAAGTGCAATTGCGGGAAAACTTACAATAAATACAAGGAGAAGTTTTTCAAATTAACAAACGAAGATTTAGTTTAATAGTACTACAATAAAAACAAATTTAGTAATACATTTTTCTTAAGTATTGTATAAAAATACAATCCTTTGGTTCTCTATTCTGAAATGTGTAGCGTACGGATTTATGTATGTGTGAGTGTATGTATATGTGTGTGCGTGTAGAAAGAAAGTTGCGTGTAATATGATGTTATTTTGTGTGAGAAGGATTTGAAAGGAGGAGGGAGAAATTAAAGTTGTGTAGGGTCATATGGTTGGAGGGAAAGAGGATTGATGGAAATGAGGAATGGTATGGGAACTAAAAATAAAAAATGGATCCTGCGATGCTGACTATTACTCGGTCATTAGTGAAAGGAATAAAGTAAGACATATTCCAACAATGGGCGTTATGAAAGAAAAGAGGAAGGAGATTAGCGGGAGAGTAAGCGTCAGGTTGAACAGGAGGAATTGAGGAGGTGGTATGCGAGACAGAAAATTCCGCAATCGGGGGTGATGTTATCGGATGTGAAACAGGGGGAGGGAAGAGGTCATCGAAGAAGTTTGTGGACAGATCGGAGACAGGGAAGTAAGAAATTTCTAATAGCGGTGATAAAGTCGAGGGTGGATATTGAACGACCGGAGTCTGTTCTTGGACCGATGTTTGAATTAGCGGAGATTGTTCCCGAGAGTTTTGCGCGGTGTTAGAGCGGACACGAGCGGTGAGTTGGCGCGCGTTGTTAATTTCCGATGACGGTAATGAGGGGCGAAAGAACTCCGTGAATGCACTAAAAATTTGGTCGTCTTTAAAGAGATCATACAAGAAGAAAAGGAATCACACAAGAAAAAGAAGGACCAGTGTACTGCAGCGAAATCATGGATAACAACATATGTCAAGTTCAAGGTCATTGGAGAGTAGTTCTTTATACTATATAATTACTCTTTTTTTTATCTAACATTTTTTGACGAAATTTTTTTGCTGGAAATGAGACTTCTTTTTTTAAACGTTCGCCATTTTCATAAAAATCAATATTTCGAAATATCAATACGTATTTCTTTAGTCCTTATTACGTAGAAGATAAAAATTTTTGGCTTTTTGTTTCAGGTGCAACTGAAAGGTCAGGTCCCCGCAACGCTGATTTAACAGTCGCAGCAAAATAATATTTAGTACAGCGGCTCTAGTCGCCATTTTGCATTAAAAAAAGAGATGAAAAATACATAATTTTAAAAATGGAGTAAAAAATGTTCGTATATTTTCTTAAAAAATTAACACAATGTCATGGTTTATTTCGAGTTATAATTAACTTTAATATAAATTAACAGATGTTTCGACTTACAAAGCCTTCTTTAGTGTCGCAATGCAGAAACATAATCCTACATTAACGAATAAAGAATAATGGATACAAAATTGAAAAACTCTCAATGGTAAAGTGTTAAAAAAATAAAAGAATATAAAAAATATAAAAAAAATTCGAACGTCAATAAGTATCCCGCCAGATGACAAAAAGCTAGAAACATTTTAATACTTCACTCAACAGTAAATCAATTATGTTCATCGATAAAATAGATTTGCCAAATTCCTCGATTGAGATCGAGAATCCAGTTTGTCACAGACTTGATCAAACGATTTGAGAATTCTTTAATTTTATTAGGTGTATAATTTGCTTCCGCCGTTTTCTTATAGATGGCTTTAGCGGTAAGTGGTAGTCGAAATAAATAGATCATAGACGTACAATAAACTTGACCATCTGTCAACATAACCCCATAGAAACATTAGTCGATTTGTGTCTGCATCATAAAGTTATTCTCTATTGAAAATGTCAGTTTACGAGTCAAATTCTCGTCATTTGCGGGAGGTTTTATTTTCTGCTTCAATATGAAGAAATCTGCGGCTGAGGCTCATCGAATGCTCTCAAATACTTATGCAGAGGCCACTATTAGTGAAAGAATGTATCGTAAGTGGTTTCAACGTTTCAAGAACGGTGATTTTGACGTCGAAGACCGGCATAGCGGTGGAAGAGAGAAGGTTTTCGAAGGTGCAGAATTGGAAGCATTACTTGATCAAGACTCGTGTCAAAATCAAAAAGAATTGGCACGATCATTGGGAGTGACTCAACAAGCCATTTCAAAACGCCTCAAAGTCATGGGAATGATTCAGAAGCAAGGAATTGGGTGCCATACGAGTTGAAGCCGAGAGATGTTGAACGGCGTTTGTTTGCTTGTGAACAGCTGCTTGAAAGGCAAAGATGGAAGGGATTTCTGCATCGCATTGTGACTAGGGACGAAAAATGGATTCATCACGATGACCCCAAGCGCAGAAAATCATGGGGAGATCCCGGCCATGCTTCCACGTCGACGGCCAAACCGAATATTCACGGCTCCAAGGTTATGCTCTGTATTTGGTGGGACAAGCTCGGCGTAGTGTTATGAGCTGTTAAAACCGACTGAAACAATCACAGGCGATCGGTATCGAACGCAATTGATGCATTTGAGTCGAGCATTGAAAGACAAACGGCCGCAATGCAACGAGAGACATGATAAAGTGATTTTTCAGCATGACAATGCTCGATCCCATGTTGCGAAAGTGGTCAAGACGTACTTGGAAACGTTGAAATGAGAAGTCCTACCCCACCCGCCGTTGTTCTCCAGATGTTGCTCCCTCTGACTATCACTTGTTTCGATCAATGGCCTGGCTGACCAGCACTTCCGGTCTTATGAAGAAGTAAAAAAGTGGATCGACTCAAAAGATGACCAGTTTTTTCGACGCGGGATTCGTACGCTGCCCGAAAGATGGGAGAAAGTAGTGGCCAACGATGGACAATACTATAACCAGTTTTTTACAGTAAAGCCTCGAATTTCGGAAAAAAAAACGGCGGAAGCAAAGTTATACCTAATATTAAGTGTTAATATAATTTAATTAAGTATTAATTATTAAGTATTATATTTATCAAGAATTTTATAATATTGGTAATTTATATAAAATACTATAACCTAATTTCTCCATTAAAGCTCCGGTTAAGTATAATAAAGATACTATATATATAATTTTATAGCTAAAAATTTGTTCTATAAAATCCTTAAAACAAATTTTTCATTACTTTCATTGCTTTCTCCAAAAAAATTTCTATGATGTTCCCTGATGTTCGTTCTTGTCTAATTCAATAGATGAATTAGACAATTTCATGCGGCGAAGCTTGATCGCTGGCGAATTTCCCCCACTCGGCCGATTTATGCGAAAATGCGTAGCCAGCGAAGAAACGTTCATAGTTCGACAATGATTTGGAATGCGTTCTAAATTACGCATAACAAGGGATATTATATTCTCGAAACACATCGTCCCTGTTGCTCTGTTCTTGGTTTTATCTCGCTCTTTATTTTTACTAGTCTCTATTAATTCCTCGCACAATTTTCGCTATTTGCAGTCGTTGATTCGTACTGACTCGCTAAGACTCGTACTGTGACTCGAGAGTCACAGTAATATGCTCCTCGGCACATAAGGTATCATATTATTCTTTAACAAGTCTTGTCGTCTCATGTAGATGTTATGCCGATGATGAGAAAAGATGCCAGAAAAGATACCAGATTACGATGTGCAGTAATGAATCTCAAAAGATCGGAGCATTTCGGCTCGAGCGTTGCATTATTCATTATATTTTTGCAAAAAACGGGCCCGGCATTAAACGTGCCTTGCAATACTATTTGCTATTTGTGATGAAATCTGTATTATCTCCTTTCGAAGGCAAGAGCCATTACGTAAAGAAGAAGATCTGCACCAGTTAGTACGGAAACGTGTATAATTAATAAAGGAAAATTGAAACTAACGGAAAAAAGTAATACAGAAATTTATAGCAATCTTGAGGAAAATAGAAGTATACCGATTACAGGAATTTGTTCAGTAATGTTATATACAATTCTACCAATTTTTATAAAAAAATTTTCGTAATGTTTTAATAATAATTAATATTGTTTGTGTGTGACATTGGTGTCACCTTGTACGGAAGGTTCACTTACCAAGGCGGCATGTAATAACGACGACTCTCTATGTTGTAATAATTGAAACTTTATTCGTTAGTCGAAATTAAGATTTATTCAAAGCTGGCGGTAGGCGATGCTTGTAATCCGATGACTGCGTTCAGTTAGACGCGTGCATGTATAACTTGCACTTGGTACGACTTTGAATATCTTCTCGCAACCGTTAGGCAGAATTCATATTGCGAGCAGCAACAAGACTGGCAAATCTCGCCAGAAACTCAAATAATTCTCGCGCACTGAATGCTCTCGCGGTACGTGTATATCGGTAACGTTACGTGACAAAATACAGCGTTGAAATGCGATGAAACTTCGATGTTGTTCGCTCTGAATATTCGGGATAAAATCCGTTAAGCGCGACTATCGATAGATGATCCATATTGATCGGGATCGGGAAGCGAACTGAACTTTCGCATGCGGAATGTGTGCGCGATAGTCAATTTTTCTCGCAAGGGGGATCGCGTGCCATCTAAGATAGACAGCGTGATTAGAACAGGAGCGAGATACACGCATGTTTTGAACGAAATGACGGTCGCAGGCATAATTGAGGGACGGCTCGATGTCTATGAGCTGTTTACTTGCTATGCTCGAGAATATATTTAAATTAACAATGATTCCGGAAGAAATATAATTATACAAAAAATATATTTATTCTTTATGTAGTGTTATTTAATGTCTTACAGTTATAAAATTATATTTTATTTGATATAAATTATAGATTAGAGAAGAAAAATAGTGAATTATTGTATATAGATACAGAAATACAGCCTGCATAGATGAGACAAATGCGTTGCGTTGCAAGTTGAAAAGTGGGATATTGAAATTAGAAGAATACGTACTGAATTGTGATCTTTAAATAGTCAACTTCAAACTGCCATTACAAATACCAAACTCTGGCTGACAGAAAGTAAAGTATTTAAGATCTGACAAAAAAAGAGTTAGAAAATGCTAATAAATTATTGAAGAATATCCAACAAGATGAGTTGCATATCTAATTCTGTGACATGTTCAATACATTATTATTGGTAGCATATATATTTAATTACTTATCTTATATTACTGGACATTTATTATAATATTAAGATTAAAGCTTATATTAGGAGAACTCCCCTCAATGACCGTGACATATGTTGTTAAGATCATGATCTTGAGTAACCTCCAACGGGTTTTAGCCATCGCTCGTTATCCGTTATTAATAAAATAAGTATAAGAAATAATATCTCTTTTGTATACTACATAAAAAAAAATTTTGTTTTAAAATAAATTTTCAGCTATTATTATAATTACACTCGAGCCAATTGCGCATTAGTCAATCATAGCGTTAGAAAAAAAACAAAAAACTCCCTATGCAGAAGTGTACGAGATCTAATAAAAAAATAAGCGAACTTTTTGAATTATTTTGCAACGGAGCGTCCTAGCGACTGGGGTTGCAGCACTACAATCGTTATAATCTTCCGAATAATTAGCCTTTTTTAAAATTGTTTACATCTCGTTTAGTTCAAAGTTATTACTATTTGAGTGCAAAACGTGTTTTAATATTCATGGCGATTTTCGCCTCAAACTGAATTTTTATTTTGGAAAGAGAAAGTAGAAGAAAAAGACACAGGAAGCAAAGTCTGGAGAACTTGGGGAAGAACAGTCATCTGATTTTTTATACAAAACTTGCGAATTGACAAGGCTGAGTGGGTAAGCGCATTATCATGATGAAGGAATCATGAGTTGTCTCGTCACAAGTATGGTCTCCTTTTACGAATTTGTTCGCGCAATCTTTTTAAAACGACATTGTAGACGGTTGATTGTTTGACCTTAAAAAAAAATTGCAAAAATTCTCTTCGAAGTGAAAATCGCCACGAACACTAAATCACATTGCACTCAAATAGCAATAACTCTGAAACTAAACGAGATGTAAACAATTTTTAAAAAGCCAGTTACTCGGAAGATTATATTATAAGTGCTGCAAACCGCACATCGCTAGGACGCTCCGTTGCCGAATTCAAAAAGTTCGCTTATTTTTTTATCAGACCTCATATGTCACTGTGATCGGCAACGAGCAATTGCAATAATGTGCAAGTAAATTACTTCCTAAATTTTATGCTTTAAAAACAAAAATTCTCTTAGAAAATATTACTTTTTATATAATTTTTGTTTTTAAAGTAGAAAATTTATGATTTTGTTACTTTACGTAAAACAAGATTCAACTCACATCCCTCTCCTATATAGGAACATACAACCTTTCGAAAAGCAAGATTACCTCACCTCTCTCCTACTTAAAGATGAACGTTTTTCCTACTTTCCTTCTTGACCCATACAGTACAGAATGTCGCTGAGATATTGCAATGTTGAAGTGCCATTGTTTTATCATTTTGTATAAATTATATATTGAAATCTATTTTATTTTTTAAAAATTAAAAATAAAATGTCTTGTAAATAGAAAATTTATATCACTTAAATTGATCTTTTAACGAAACTCATTTCTAAACGATATATGTTTACGCGAGAATCGGCTGCGCGTGCAGAACGCTCATACAGCACAGAAAGATAGCAAAATGATTGCAAATATATCTCATTGCAATGTTGTAATATTGCAAATAGACTGCGCAATGTATTTGTTGCAATGTCATAGCATCATAAAAATGTCCGCCTTCAGCAAGATTGCGCTGTAACAATGTTGCAACACAATGTATTTGTAATTAATGATATTAAAAATAGGTCTCTTATTATTACTGAATGTAATTTGAAATACAACTTGTGATACAAATAAAAAAATTCAGAAAAAAAACTAATCAATATATATATATTATATTATTATATATAATTTTATATATTCATAATTGTATATAATTATTATATTTTATACTTAATTGCAATTAATAAAATTGAATTAATTAATATGAAAATTTTTAACAGACGTTGCGTTTCAATGGACATTAGATGTTTCTGCAATGTCTCTTTAACATTGAATCTACATTTTGCAATGTTACTGTAATATTCGTAATATTGCGAATCAATGTTTCTGAGAAATTGATTCAACGTTAGTGTGCTAGAGGTACGTGACTAGAGATGCGTGACTTTTCACGCAAAGCGAGGCCTACTCTACCTTCTTTTCTGCTCAGAGGCACGCAACTTTATAGATAGAGGGGGTGAAATTCACTTTGCGAATACTACATTTTGCTGAAATCGGAAGATTTTTATCGGAACATTTCCGTAACATTTCAACATATTGATTCAGCCATTTTGAATTTTCAAATTTTAATATTATCCGTTTTGTTTCTCAGGAAACTGCTCAGGAACTGTTCGAGGTTACTCCGAACGAATTTAGCGTACTTGACAATGTTCTTTTCGGAAATCATAGAAGGCAATCAGGGATTTTCGAAGTGAATATTTGGTTCTGTTCTATTACCTGGGCACATTTCAAATACAATACAAAATATATCTTGTATTTTGTATTTCAAGAAAGTCATTCGACGTATTTTGTATTTTAAATACAATTTCAATTTATTTTGTATTTGAAACGCCAAAAAAATCCTTGATAATAATCCTTGAAGCAACGCGAACAGATCTATTGGCTACGTTCGAAAACGTTAGGATTATAGTAGAGAACGAGACATAACGAGATGTAATTGTCGTAGAGTAAAGCCCATGGTTGATACAAAAACGTAAGGCAGTAACACGTAAGCAATATTATAAAGTAAGCAAATTGACTAATCACAGTAGAGACCGTAAAACCAGTAGCTAATGTTATGTTTCCTTATTGTTTATGTCTTACAGTCTTACGTTGTATAATGTGTCATGGGCTTTAGACAGAGAAGAACGTTGATGTCGTAGTCAGGAAACTAACTAGTCGGGAAAATGCTAGGCACGCAAAAATATTTGGAAATATATATTGTATTAAAAAGTATTTTGTATTTAAAATAAAAAATTTGAAAATATTTTATATTTTGTATTTAAAAAAATGTTTATATTTGAAATTCAAATTTTAGACGTATTTTGTATTTGAAATACTCAAAGAAAGTGTTTTATATTTAAAACAAAAAAATGAAATATTTTATATTTTAAAAATATTTTGTATTTGAAATACAAATTTTGAAAATATTTTTGAAGTATTTTGTATTTTGTATTTCAAAATCGAAAGATGGAAAGTATTAAATATTTTATATTTTGTAATTTAAATACTTAAAATACAAAATATTGGCAATCTTATAGCGTTTTTCACTGGACCGCACTGAGTGCGCACTAAAAACTCATTCAGTGACAGAAGCACTGCACGAAATTGCCGAAGGTACGAATTTCTTGCACTCCCAGTTAAACACATTATAATGTACCCATAGAGTTGAGAGGAAGTGTCCCATTTGATCACGTTTCATTTGACCACTGTCCAAATTGACCACGTTGCGATTGATCAAGTTGCAATTGGCTATTGCAAATGATCATGTTGCAATTGACCACTTGTTGCAAATGACCACGTTGCAATTGACTACGTTGCGATTGACCACAAGTTGCAAATGACCATGTTGCGATTGAATACGAGTTGCAAATGGCCACATGCGATTGACCACGTAATGCAAATGGGTATATAATAACCTAATTTAACCTTGGAAAAGTTATGACCGGATTTTTAATTTATCACGTTAAAATATTATATAATTTAACTTCGTCACTTACTAATTACGATCGCCACTCTGTTTTACCTTGCCAACAAAGAAGGTATTTCACTAACGCAGTTAATGGTCAATAATGGGAGTAAGCTCACCTCGCTTTTTTTTGTTAAGTGAGACATTTTCGTCAGTTGATTTCCGTAGCTGGCAGCAAACTCGAAATAATCCAAAAGAGTTGATTGTTCTCTAAAAATCTTGTTAAATAATGTCTAAACGCTTCAAAAGTGTATAATATTCATAAACACTTGTGTTTAATAAATAAATGTCACAGTATATTTTAAGAATATTTACAGTATGTATAATATATTACGTCTCACACACACATTCACGCTTCTCTCTCACACTCACACGCTTCACTCGCTAACGTATTCTACGCCGTGATATCTCTGAATATGGCGTCAGGTCTGACGCAATACTACGTCGCTTATTCGTAACTTAAGAAAATCGAAAATAATTGCTCTCGCGCTTCTCTTTGCGCGAATCGAATTCGAATAACCTTAATTATCAAATAGACTAAAATCGATTTATAAATTGAAGAAACTTCTTCCTGACTTGACTTTGTATATGTTTCGTATTTGTTATTATTATAATACTTCTTTAAAACACGTATCTTCACCCGTTTATTTTCGCATTTTCGCGATTTATTTCTAAATACTCTACAAAATCACTTCGCGCGCGTATATGGGGCCGAACCGTTTTTATTGTGTACCTTCCACGATAGCGGTCGATGGTTGACCCCTCGATCTCTACGTCTTCATCATCCATCAATAGGTATAGCTAAACATGAGTATTCGATTGAAATCTCCTCTCATTCATTTGTCATTCATAGATTAAAAATTAATAAAATTACATAAATTGCTCTTGCGTCTGTTTAAAAATATATTTAAAATACTTTAATTAGTCTTATTTAACGCTCCGATATGCTGAAAATTCATTCTACGATATCATTTTGGTCGTAAAGTGGTATTTTTCGCAAAAAATAAAAATAATTTATCTAACAAATAGTGCTTTTTTATATTTAATTCTATTGCTTCTAATTCTATTGTTTCTAAAACGATCTATCACGTAATTTCTAATAAAATTGAATTTTCAACAAATCGGGCGTGGTCATCTCGCATGCTTGAACATTCCATCACTACATTCCGACTCTAGCTCGGTTGCGAACCGACACTAGTAGGATAGCTAGGCGAGTTCTAATCAAGTATGTATTAGTGCGTATACATATATGCGATATGCATGTGTGTGTGAGGGAGTCAGGGAAGGAAAATGTACTCAGATGCTGGATCTGAGGGAGGGGAACTGCTCACCGAGGTCTGTATTAGAGAGAAGGGGATAGTTGTTATTTCTCTCATTCGTTGCGTTCTAACCCTTCTCTCTATCCATCCGTTGCGCTCTCTCTCTCTCTCTCTCTCTCTCTCTCTCTCTCTCTCCAACTCCCGTTCTCTTTTTTTCTTTCGCACACGATTTTATTAAATAGATATGATATTTATTTTTTACGATTTTTTAATAATATAACTCTGCAATAATTTTAATTTAGCAACTGATAATATTTTTAGTAATACAAATGATCAAGCATGCTTTCTTATCAAGTAATTCAGTATGAAGATATAAAGAAGGAATGATTGAGAGACAAAGGATTGAATAATTTTAAACAAAGAGTATATTTTTAATATTTATTTATTTAATATTTTCATTTTTTATATAATGCATGGCATACAATATGATTTGAAGCATATGCTATCAATTCACATTTGATATTAGAATTTCTATCATAAATCTTGCGCAAAATATTTATTCATCAAATTTATTCATAATGCAATTTTGACGTAAATAAGTCTTGAAATATTTGAATTTATCGATTACATTATTCGTACAATAATATAAATCGAAATATACGCGTTCAACGTTCAAGTTCAAGCATAAAAAGTATAGTCGATGGTTTTATATACAAACACTTATTACATAATGATAATTTTACATTGTGCACATTTTTATGTATTTTCAAGTTCAATCACAAAATCTTGAATCACTAATGACGATGGAGCATTCGACTGCACCAATCGCTCGATATCCACCCGTTTATCGACGAATACCATCCATGTAGCATATAACAGAACGATGCGATTACCTCGAATGTCGCTGACTGCGATTTCTACATGGAACATAGGTCCCATGGCTATTCCAATATCCAGATATTTGTAAACTGTAGATGTTAATGCGTATCTTCTTCTTAAGATATAAGGCATATAGAGAGGAAATGTATTGTAATAAAAAAAACGAATATAGATAAGCAAGATGTAGAAAAAAAATGTATAAAAAATTAAGAGTATAAAATTATAATACTTACTTGCATGATTCTTTTTGCTGAATCCGAACATGATAGTTTACACTTTCTTGCATTTTCGAGAAAAGCGGTAACGACTGTAATGAGAATCTGCTCTACGTTGTACGAGTGCTTCACTGACGGTGTCCACTGAGTGACTGATACAATAACATATGTCTCTCTTAAATACTGAATTCTTCAACCAATATTCGAAAGTTTCACATTCCATAGATAGCAGAGCGTTTGAAGTGAGCAGACCGACTGAATCAATAATCATCAAATATACCTTTAATAAGTGCTCCCCATTTCACATTTTCCAGCGGAATATCCAATTTATTGTTACGTCCAAACTCTTGGAAATTTGGTCAAGGAGACAATGAGAGAGAATGGAGAGAGTATGGAAGGACAGTTAGACTCAATCTCACAGATATACACGCGGAGGCGAACATCTGTGAGTTGTACGCACCTTTTCAGTCCCGGAATATGGGTCAATGTCCGAAGGGACGCTATGACATATTCCGATGGAAGTGCGAACATCGGTCCTACTTTTTGAGTCAAGGAACTCAATCCTTTTGACCCGGGACTGGACCTCGTGCGACCTCAGATATTAGAGGGAAGTGAATGCGAGAGGTGGTTTTAATAAAAGACAGGGAAATAAGTTACGTTTATTAACGATGAAAAGAAGAAATAATAAAAAAATGTTACACATAATAAACTTCTCCCATCCTTCTTTTTTTTACATAAAAATATAATTAACATCTTATGGATGTATGCGTGCGTGCGTGCGTGTGTGGAGAGGGAAGAATTAATGGATATGGGAGGCGAAGAAAGTGTTGCAGGAGCACATTGGGATGAGGTGCTTGTAAAGTAACCTTACGGTATAGGGGTGGGGTTTCCTGGAATGTAAACGGTGACTATTTTATCCCTTTCGTTGGAGGGGGACGAATATAGCCTGAATAACCGATCCCAGTAGATCAGTTCGAGATTCGGTTGAAACGAGAGGGGTGGGAACTGATCCAAGGCAGGAGGAAGAGAAAATCCTTCTTCGAGAGAAGGAGGGGGAAGGAATCGTTCCTCCTCAAGAGGAGAAGAGGAATAATTAAAAGGATTTCCTAAATAGCAGGATCGATGACAGGAGGAGAGGTGAGATCTAAGAGTTGTGTCGGCTCTAACGTTGACGAGTAAGAGATCTCGCCAAATTGAACGTCAATCGGTTGTGGCGACGCGATTGTGGGTGGCCCAAGGGGACGGTTCCGCCTACTCCTCCGGACATAGAGAGTTCGTCCGCGTTTTCTAATGGTATTAGTACGCACTACAAACCGAAGGGTTAAAATGACATGTGTATATGTTTTCGTCAGAAACGCACATAAATGTATATAGGTGTGTTTTCATACGGGGAGACGGGGGATGGACTGGAAGGAATGGCGACTTACTGTTAGCTGACTGTCTCCAAGATATCGGTTAGATTTTGATAGGTAACCAAGGAGATCCGTCATCCGCGGAGAGCGTCAGAAGGGCAATCGCAGTGGCATATGGCTCGTAATTCCAGTTGTCCACAATTTCGGACTTGTATGGTACCGCGAACTGGGGTGATTATCGCGAGTTCGAATAATTTCCGCACTGCCCGCGATAATAGTTAACTCGTGCATTGACTGTCGTTTTGACGTAGTTTAGAATTCCATACTGACGCTCTGCGCTTCCGCAGGACTTCTATTTATATCCCGAAAAAAAGGGCATTGTGCCCTTTAACTAGGATGCAAAAGTTAGTTGCAATGTCACGTGAGATTTATGGTTTTTTTATAGCGTGCTATCATTGTTAAAGTATATCGTTAGAGGAGTTTCGAGAAGAAAAGAAGTAATTTATAATACGTTTTTCTTTAAAAAGGCAAGATTGCTGCAGACGGATGACAAATTCTGTTATTCTCGCGGAAAATATGGCTAGGTAAACAGATGGTTACCGTGCACAACTAGATTTGCGTGCAGGGCTACCATTGTCAATCGCGAATCTGATCTTAGATCACGGTAGAACGCTATCGTGGGTAGTTATCCCATGCGTTTTATGATTTTTTAAGCGCGATGTGGTACCTGTTTTCCTAAGATGAAATTGTTGGTCAGTCTAGGACGACAAAGCTTAGATTTTTACTATTGCGTGACTTCGATGCATTTATAATGTCTTTTGCAATCTTATCTCTTTTCAGGCCTGCATTAAAGTTGTTATTTCTTCCGGGTTGATTGACATTTAGTTTCGCGGAGTTTTTGCGGAGCCTGTCCGGTCCCTCTTTTCAATTCTGTCAGACCGTTATCAGAAGGCTCCGCTCGAGTCTCGCAGACGCCAATCATAGTCGCGACGTGGAGCTGAAAGAATCGTGGCGTCTGTAGAACGTAATATTATATTGGAAATTATTATTTTAGCATTAAGAGTTATTTCTAATTCGTATTTGTGAATTGAGATTGAATCTCGCAGATATCGAATTTCCAATAACAGACATTCCGAAATTCGAAAATCTCAACAACATATCGATCAACGTGTATAGCATCAAAGATAAACAGGTCCTTCCTCTACGGCTCACCGATGACAAAAAGGAGAAGCATGTTAATCTCCTGTACCTATGAGATTCACGCAACGACAACATTAGACACTTTGCGTGAATAAAGAAACTGTCGCGTCTCGTGAGATCGCAAACTGGGAACGAGAGCAGGAAATATTTTTGCGATCGGTAGTATAATAAGAAAAGTTGATAAAAAAACAATATTTAAAACAGTAAAAGGAAATAGAAAAATGATTTCTCTCTTATTTGCAGATGCCTTCATTACTTCAGCTCGAGCGCAAAGTTGGAGATCCACAGCGAAGACTGTGGTAAAATGAACGATTGCCGAGCAAGGACGACAAATGGCTCGAATTTGGCTATAGCAACCGGGAACGAGTGCCGTTCATCGCCGACCTGGAGTGCGTCCTACGGAAGACGGAATCCAACAAGGGAGGCGCGTTGTCGTACGCATATCAACAGCATGGAACATTTAGCATAGGCTATTACGTGCGATGCACGTATGACAACACATTATCGTATCACTTCCGTCGTGATAAAGACTGCATAGCGTGACAATTCAACGATTTGACGCATCGCGTGAAAACTATCCGCCATCGTGCCCATGGAAGCGTTGTCTAAACAGCAATGGCAGGTGTACTGTAGCGAGACGCGTTATCACATCTGCGAGAAACTGTTCGCACCGGACGATAAGCGGGTCCGCGATCACTGCTATCTCACCAGATACGCGCTAATAAGTACGACAAGTGCGTTCGTACGACCTATCGAAACTGTCATCATATCTTATGTATTACAACGTGTATAATCTGTACGGATGGGCGATGTGTCAACCTTTGCCATATACCGAATTTCGATGGGTCGAAGACGCTGCGAACTTTGACGTAAGCGCGATCTCTCCGGATTTGCCCACTGGTTACATTCTCTAGGTCGATCTTGAGTATCCACAGCATCTACACGACCTACACACTGACCTACCTTTCTGTCCAACGCGCGATAAGTCGCCCGGCAAGCGTACGTACGTTTATAAACGTATGTATGAACGTACGTATAAACGTACTTATTATATAAACGTACATATGAATGTACGTACATCTACATGTTCATGATCGCGATAATTTCTTTAATTATAAAATGCGCATCGTTACACCATCACACCGATAAATTATGAAAAACGATCGGAATATAGAACAAATTTTTATAATTTAAGTTAAAGTAATGAATTTAAGCTAAAGTAATGAAGGCACCTGCAAATAATAGAGAAATCATTTTTCTATTTCCTTTTACTATTTTTAAATATTGTTTTTTTTATCAACTTTTCTTATTATCGATCGCAAAAATATTTCCTGCTTTCGTTCCCAGTAATTTGCGATCTCACGAGACGCGACAGGTTCTTTATCCACGCAAAGTGTCTAATGCTGTCGTTGCGTAAATCTTGTAGCTACAGGAGATTGCTTCTCCTTCTTGTCATTAGTGAGCTGTAAAGGAAGAATCTGCTTATCTTCGATGCTGTACACGTTGATCGATATGTTGTTGAGATTTTTGAATTTCGGAATGTCTGTTAAAGTCATTGGAAATTCGATATCCACGAGATTCAACACTGTCATATAATGAGAATACGTCGATTTTCTATGCACATGAGTATAGAGCGGTTACCACCGACCACATGAAGCATGCATTGTCCATCGAACGCACGTTGATCATCGCTTTCTTAAGTATAATTTCTCGCGGCACGTCGCGCACATTCCACACGCATTGGATTGTGTTTATTCACGTTCACTACAAATTGAGAATTCGCGACAATGCTCACCCGTGAATTTTCTGAAATTCGTCCAGTGATGTCAAGATGCTCGTATCACTCGCGCATATCGGTGCATCGATATATCCCACTTTGTTCTTTGTAATTATGCTTTTATTAGCACGTTCATCCTTCGTCGCAAACTCGCCATTGAATGCGGTGTTCACTTTTACACTGCCGTGTCTTTCTACTGTATCTTGCACTCACTCTAACATTACATCGCCAGCGTTTTTCAAAAATCATCGCGGCTCGATGTGATTAAAGTTTATCGCCTGTCAATATACGATTCTCGAACTTTGTTTCAATCTCGCGCCATCGAAGTCTATATCCGGCACCCACATGCAAGAATTGTCCACGCATCGAATCCTTCAATTTCTCGAGCCTCACGATATATGTAATCACTGATTGTCTCTTGCTGATTGTCTATTGATGGATAATCGCGGACGTTTGACTTTTCTAGAGATTCTATGAGTTCATCGTTGTTCCCTGCGACGTTTTCTTCTATTCAGCTAGATCGCTTGCTCTATTAAATCGCGCTCCATATTATCGCTTGCGTTGACTAATGATATGGTGCGTCTAAATCTTCTCATTTTATACTAATTATTTGATCACGTGACATTTGTATCACATTACATTGATGACGATGTCACCGCTCGAATATGTTGTGACATGTCGTACCATGTCAAATGTTCGTGAAAAATCACATGACATCGTCGCATTTATATCAAATCGCATTAATGACGTCATTGCGAAACATGCCATGACATATTCTGACTTGTCCTTGAAAAATCTTTGATTGCACTATCTAATAACGCCGTCGACGTTTGCGAAATTGCAAACGTCACATTTTTGTTATATTAAATTACATTGATGATGTCATCACGAGAGGTGTCAAATAACAAATACGATGCGACAAATACCTAATATAAAATTTATGATAAAAATTCAAATATTGAATATGAATTATGGATAATAATAATAATATATATATATATATATATATATATATATATATATTGTAGTATTTGAAAAATAAACAAGTATTAACTGTGTGTCACAGCGTTTGAAATTATCCATTCCTTCCGTCTCCGCGATATCTATTCGTTCTTTTCCTTCCTACATTCTTCGTGTCATATTGCATGTGCCGGCAGCATTATCACGTTTGATAATATCGCTGCGCTCGCTTTAAAAGCATTATTAGAATATAATTGAATAAGTACAATAGAAATAAAAAAATATATACGTATATGTATATGTATTATATATATTTTGCGTATGAAAATAAGTAAAAAGGAATCACATAAAAAGCTGTAATGAGAGAGAAAAAATCGTAAATATAGGATGCACATGAGTCGCAACGGATGGCATAACGTATCAAGAGAAAGATGTAAGTACAATATATGGGAAGTATATGAGATAGAGTACACGGCTGCGGCAGCGGCTGCGACGACAGCGCTGCTCAATATCTCAATGCGTATAATGGTAATATTTTATAGCCGAATACTCTATGCTACAACAAAGGCAACTTTCTATGAACTTATTATGTCAATCTTGTCATATTTTTTATTTACTTTGTTTTATGTACACCGACTGCCATAGATAAATCCCAGGACAATCTCGCTACAGCGAAGAATGCTTTTCAGCAGCAGTCTTGTCCACGTCTTGTCCGTGCGCGGACATCATCAGTTGTATATATTTGAACGATGTGTGTGTGTGTGTGTGTGTAAAATGAAATTCAGAAAACCCTATAAATTTGAAAAAAAATGATGAGAAGGAGAAGAATGTCCTTCTCATGGAGGCTGGCGAAATTGAGGAGGAGGATATCTCTGTCGATAAGGATGCTCCCACCGAAGAGAAGGAGGAAATCGAGCATGAACTCGACAAGGCCTCCCGATTATTAATTTCGCATCTTGTACGAATTAATCGAGTTCATGCTCGATTTTTTCGATTTAACTGATGAGAAGGAATTATTACACTTTTGTGTAATATAGTTTGCTGCGGTGACGATAAAAGTTAAGAAGAAAGCTGAAGCGGCAGAGATTGCCGCTTGAGCCGAAGAGACTGCGTGTTTGGGGGAAGAAGAGGATAATTAGGTAATGGAGATGGCGGCTGCGGAGGAGGAGTATCAGGTAAGCATTTTTATATTTTTACTTCTCTTCTCTACACGCTCCCTCACCTCCCCCCCTCACCCATCTCCAACAAGTTCCTCTCGCGACCGCGATGCCTAATGGCAGCCCAGGTGGCTGTATCCCAGGTCCAGAACCGCCACTGTTATATTACTTCTGGACACATCAAGCCTCGCCAATTCCTCGAAGGTGCGAGAGAAATAGTGCTGGAACGTGTGCGAGATGTTAAACAGAGACACGAATATTAAAATAAATCGCATTTAATGGCGAATTCCTATCAGGTGATAAACGCGCGAATAAAAGTTAATACGAAAAACTATAAATTGTTTCTTTCATCTAATTTAGAAGAGTGATACGAATTGCACATCGTCGAGCCTATTCTGACATCGCTGGAGGAATTTCAGGAATGCGATAACGGATGAATGCTGTCGCGTATCATTGAATTTGACTGTGAACGTTAACAAGTATAATCCGTTGCACGCGGGATGTCATAAGGAGTTACCGCAAGAAATTATAATTAAGAGAGCAGTAATTAATGTACAATCTTTAAGCAACGCATGCTTCGCATGGTCAGTAGTAGCTCTACACCCGGCTAAAAAATGCGCAGCAAGAATCATTATATCTATATTATTAAATCGTATTAAATCTCAAAAACATTAAACTTCCGATAACGTCAAATTAAAAGATTTGAAAATCTCAACGACATTTTAATCAACGTATATTGTATCGAGAAGCAAAAAGAAATTCTTTCGTTACGGCTCACTGATATGAACAAGGACAAGCATGAAAATCTGTTGTACATGGATTCATGCGAACATAGGATTCATGATAACATAGGACACTTTGTGTAGATCAAGAATCTGTCTCGCCTTGTGAGCTCGCAACTCAGCAAAAAAAAGAGCAAGTAATACTTTTGCGGTCAGTATGTATTTATTATATATATTTAATATAAAAAATTATAAATATTTTTAGTAACATTTTTTATAAAAATAATAATTTATTTTTCAGATGCTTACACTATTTTAGCTCGAGTGCAAAACTGAAGATCCACGCAGTAGATGTGGAAAACTTAACAACTGCGCGATCCGGCTGCCCAGTGAGGACAATAAGTGATTGAGCTTCAGCAACTACTGCAGGAAGGAGCGCGTTCTATTCATCTACCCCGATCTACTTGTAGAGGCCCCACACATTCAAGTAACTTGAATTAAAAAGATTCATATTGCATTCCAGTAGTTTTTATAATTTATCGGAATGCACATTTTATTATCAAGGATATAGCTACCGCGTGTATGAAGTACGTACAGAACTACTTCCCATAATTAAATAAAAATACATTTCATTATGACGATGTCGTAAAACTAAATATGTCGATAACAAAAATGATCAAAGAAAACTTGTGTAAAAATACGTTTTATAGACTTATTTAAATTTCTCAATATTAGTTTAGAAAAATTAGCGTCGTATCTCGATAAAGATAAATTGAAAATTATCGCGATCAGAATTTTTTAATCTCAGCGCGGAGGATTTCGATCTTCTCACACATAAAGGTATATTTCCGTACGAGTATACATTGATTGCATCGAAAAGTTGAAGGAAACCGAGTTACAATCGCGCGAATTATTTTATAGCTCGCTGATAGGTGATACCATATCCGAGAGCGATTACACACATGCCATGAACGTATGGCAGCGGTTCTCCATCCAAACATTCGGTGAATACAGTGATCTATATTTAAAAAACAGATGTATTGTTGTTGGCCGATATATTTGAGAATTTTCGGGATAGTTGCATCACCAGTTATGGACTCGATCCCGCATATTATTATACACTACCGGATTTTATGTGGGATGCGATGTTGAAACATTCGCGTCAATTTCTTCTTATCGACGTTGACATGATTCTATTTATCAAATGTGATATACGTGGCGATCTGAATCAATATTCAAACAGGTATACGCAACAACAAGTTCATGCAGTCGTACGATCCATCAAAACCATCAACGTACCCAATGTACTTTGACGTTAACAACCTGTACGGTTGAGCAATGTGTCAACCATTGCCATACACTGATTTTCGCTGGGTCGACGACGTAGATAATTTTGACGTTACGACCATCGCGACAAATTCACCGATTACGTTCTCGAGATGGAGTTGGAGTATCCGCAACATCTCCATGATTCGCAATCCCATCTACTGTTTTGTCCAACGCGCGACAAACCATTCGGCAAGCAAGAAGAGAAGTTCCTCGCGACATTGTATGATAAAAAGCGTTACATCATACATTATCGCAATCTGCAACACACATCTCCGCATTACAAAGATCCATTGCATATTACAATTCGTACAATCTCCGTGGCTTCGCGAGTACATTCAACTCAATACAAATTTTAGAACTTTAGCAAAGAATGAGTTCGAAAAAAACTTATTCAAATGAATAACGCGATTTTTAGCAAGACTATGGAGAATGTACGTAATCATGTTGATGTGCGACTCGTAACGCGTTAGGATGGGAGATACGGTGTAGGGGCAATGATCGCGAAACTATTTTACAGTAGAAGCGTTTTTTCCGTGATCGCAATAGAAATAAGGAAACTCGACAAACCAATATACATAGGTATGTGCATTCCCGATATTTCACCACGAGTATAAGACACCGCTGTTTCGCGAAAATTGTAAAGTTATGTACGCTGACACGGACAGTCTAATTTATCATCAGTCTAATTTATCAAATGTGATGACATATACGATATTATGAAAGACGATATCAATAGATACGATACGAGCGATTACGCGATCGACAATGCTTATGACATTCCGCTAGTAAATAAAAATTCCGGGTTTGATGAAAGACGAAAATAATGACGCTATCATGACTGAATTAGGGTTTAGAGTGAAAATGTACGACTTGCGCGTCTACGAGAAGAAGGATACGAAGAAGTCAAAAGATGTCAAATATAATGTTATAACGAAATCAATAATGTTCGATAATTATAACAAACACGCAATGTCTACATAACGAAATCGAAATGAAGCGATTTTGCATAAGATCTAAATTGCATGATGTGTACACAGTATCCGAAACGAAAATCGCTCTAAGTCCTTACTATGATAAGCAATATATTGTACTAGATTCTACCGATGCGCTGCCGTGGGGATATTATAAAATATTATTATAAATTCATTTCTTTTTTTTTTTTCGTATTTATGTATTTTTTTAATAAAACACATTTGTATATGATGTATAATAATATATTTAATATGTTTAATATGAATATTATGAATATTATGTATAGTTAATATGTATTTTGTACGCATGTACACAGGTATGTACGTATGTACGTACATATGTATATCAATATTAACGTATGTTCGTATGTGCATGTATGTACGAATATACGTATGCATGTAATATGTGTAATATGTATAATATGTATAATATATTTATATTTAATATACAATATTTAAATGGGAAAAAAGAATTATACAAATTTGTAATAAATTTTGTAATAAATTTTATTTTTTATAATACATTATCCATCATTATATATCATTATCGATAGCAAGTCGATCCATTTGTCCAATTTCGATTGTGCGTAAATTGTTTCCACATCAGTTTTCAACGTAGGATTGAACCGTTCGATGAATGATGCTTTCATTATGGAATACATTGAATAATGATTTATATTGCATTTTTTCAAGAGTATTTGTACATTTGCGTTGTAAAATTCTTTTCCCATATCGGTTTGCAAAATTTTCGGACATCTTCCATCATCTCGAATTATCTTTACTATCACTGTAGTCATCTCATTTCCACTCTTGATTTTGAGCGGTACGACCCATGCGTGTTTATTCACATCGATAACGGTGAGAATGTGGTAACATTTGTTGAATCGTGTGTAAGGGCGCATCTCGACCACATCATTAGGCATATATTAGGCGGGTTCTAACTCGGGTCCTCTCGGGATGAGAGCGCGGGGAATACTCGCAAGGAAGGAGAGGGAAGGCGTGGGGAAGTTCCGGCGCTATCGGTGTTTTCCGATATAATGATACATGCCGCCATGTTGTAACGTCACGTATTATTGGGAACCGTCGCAGCCGCCGCGGGCCGCGGACTCTGCGCCAACCCCAAAATGCGTCACTGGCCGCCGCCGTCACCCCGCACTCACCCCAAAATGCGTCGCGGTACTATAACGCGGACAAGATATTTTGTCTAGGAGATCGATGTGCCGGCTGCTAAACAAAGCGTCATCAATAAGGGAATAGATGATGAAATCAAAGGGATAGATGATGCGTTCTCACAGTTCTTTCTTTCAAGATCAGAAGCATATATCGATAACGATATTTGCCTGGGAAGAACCACGAGATCGGTGACACGTCGCGACGCGTTTAATAGAAGCGTTGATAACGATATTTTTTCTAAGAAGAGATAACATGTCGTCGATGTTGCGACCCAATAGAGGAGGATAGACAAAGAAGTCGGAAATGGAATATATAATGAGTCATCAGCGCGCGGCACATTAGTTCGCGTCTTTTAAGATTACTGAATCGATCGCAATAAATGTAATGCGAAAAGTATAGCATCGTGTGGACGTTGAGGACATGGATGGTGTAAATACAGACAAGTTATTTGAAGCAATGGAAGTAGAATTCGAAGATATAATGGACCAAGAGTCGTACAACGAAAAAGTACAATCCAACGATACTAAATGTCTTATTGGTTTGAGTGACGGCAATACGGATCACGCAGAGAAATTCGTGTAGCCTTCGGAAATCCGTATGTTAAACATTTATACTAAGCACTGCATAATCTGCTGCTATTATACAACGTATGATAATATTTTAGCCTTATATGCATGTATGATTTATTTGCGGAATATTGGCGTTAAAGGAATGTATCTCGTCAAGAAGCAGAAAAACTGTTCTTTCCATACACTAGACAGCAGGTGGTCGTGCTCGGAATACGGAGAGCCGATGTACATTGTATTCCCGTGCAGCATGTGCCCACTCTGCCTCCCAGAAATATGCTGCACGCGTTCCTGGGAGCCCCTCATGCAAGGCCAGGTAAGGACACCCGGAGGGGTTTTAATGGGTGCAAGCCCCACATAACCCCGGGTTCTCCCCCGAGACCCGGGGTATGCGTTAGGCATTTCCCCTCCGTTATCAAAAAAAAAAAAAAAAAAAAATGTGCCCACTCTGCGTACATTGAAACTATTAAGTGCTCCATATAAGACTGTGAAAAAGATATGACCACGAGCGAGTGGAACGCGAACTGCTGGAGCAGTGTTGCCAGGTCGCTACACTGGTGAAGTATTTCGCATGGCTGCCAATGCAAGTACATCGAGCAGCTTGAAGAACTTTGTCGTACTATCCGAGCCTCGCCGTTCGACACAGACAATCCGCGATGGCGAGGATTGCGTGACTCGCGGATGCAAAGTTGCAATTGTTTCGTGAACGTTGGTGGCGAGTACGCGAATAGCAACGAAAGATCTCTTGTCTGGCGAGAGATCGACGCCGCATTCGAGAGTCGATATTGACAGGTGCGGTGATAAACTCTAATCACATCGAGCCGCGTCGGTTTTTAAAAGACGCTAACAATGTAGTGCTCGAGCGAGTGCGAAACACTATAGAAAGACACGGTAAAAGTGTAAAAGTGAACACCGCGTTCAACGACGAGTTCGCGACAAAAGATAGACGTGCTAATAAGAGCATAACAAAAAACAATGAGTATATCGATGCACCGATATGCGCAAATGATACGATCGGCACGTCGTCGAGCCTATCTTAGCTTCGCTCGAGTTGTGACAATGGGTGGGCATTGTTGCAAACTTGACTGTTAACGTGAAACAAACTAAATCTCCTGCGCGTGGGATGTCACATCGAAGTGCCACGGAAAATAGCGACAAAACGAGCGGTGATCAGTGTTCGTTCGACAGACAATGCGTGCTTCGCGTGGTCACAATTGCCGCTCTGTACTCCGCAGAAAGAAATGCAGATCGGGAATCATCATATCCGCATTACACTACAGTATTAAATTTCGCGGGTATCAAATTTCCAATGACATTAAAAGACATTTCTAAATTTGAACAATTGAACGCGGTGTCAATCAATGTATGTAGGTATTGAAAATGGACAGGTCCTTCCTCTACGGCTCACCGATGACAAGAAGGAGAAGCATGTCAACATGCTGTACGTACAAGATCCACGCAACGACAATCTCGGCCACTTTGCATGAATCAAGAACCTGTTGTTTCTTGTGATTACTGGGAAAAAGAGTAAGAAATATTTTTGCGACCGGCAAGTATAAGAAAAACCAATAAAAAACAGTAAAAACAAATAGCGAAAAATGATTTCTCTATTTATTTACAGGTGCCTCCATTACTTCAGCTCGTGCGAAAAATTGCAGTCGCACGAAATGGGCTGCCAGAAGATCAATGATTGCGCCATTCGACTGCCGAGCGAGGACGACAGGTGGCTCGAATTCGACAACTATAACAACGAGAACGAGTACCGTACATCGTTTACGCTGACTTGGAGTACGTTTCACGCAAGACGGAATCCAATAGGGAAGAACCCAACGCGTTATACGCATATCAATAGCACGAAATGTTTAGCATGGGCTATTACGTGCGATGCGCGTATGACACATTATCGTCATATCACTTCCGTCGCGATGAAGACTGTATAGCGTAGTTCGCACGATAACTTAACGATTTGGCGTATCGCGTAAAAAATATCATATCCGCCAACGTGCCCATGAAAATGTTATCTAAATAGCAATGGGAGGCGTATCGTAGCGCGACGCGTTGTCACATCTGCGAGAAATCGGACAATACGTGGATCCGCGATCATTGTCATCTCACCGCGGTCCAGCGTATTCGAATTGTAACTTAAATTATAAAAATTCGTTTTATATTTTGATCGTATTTCATAATTTATCGTATTTCGGCCTACGACGTACATTTTATAATTAAGGAAATTGCTATCGCGTACGATGGACATCGCGTAGATATGTACTATCGATAACCAAAGAAAAATATATTTTGTTCACTAAACATGTCGATAGCACCAAAGACAAAAATGAAAAGAATTTTCAGAAAAATTGCGTAAAATTAATGTTCATTGATTCTTTCAAATTTCTAAGTACAAGCCCAATAAATTGGCATCGTATCTCGACAAAGATAAATAAAAAAAGTTGTATATTCCAAATTTCCAATATTATCAGACGAAGAATTTGAATTACTTACACGAAAAGATGTCTTTCCGAACGAGTACATTGACTGCGTCGAAAAATTGCAGGACAAATTATTTTTCAGTTCGTTGACAGGTGATACAGTATCCGAGAACGATTATGCTCACGCCGTAAATGTATGTACAGCGAACGTTCTCTATACAAACGTTCTGCGAGTACAGTGATCTGTACTTGAAAACTGATGTCTTGTTATTAGCCGACATTTTCGAAAATTTCCGCAATAGTTGCGTCGCGAGTTACTGTCTCGATCCCGTGCATTATTAGACACTGCCAGGTTTCACGTGGGACGCCATGTTGAAACATACGCGCGTAAGATTCGAATTGCTCACCGACATTGATATGGTCATGTTCATCGAACATGATATACGCGACAACCTCAGTCAATATTCCGGCAAATACGCGCTAATAATAAGTACATGTGTTCGTTCGATTCATCGAAACCATTGTCGTACCTTATATACTACGATGTGAATAATCTGTACGGATGTGTCAATCTTGGCCATACGCTGAATTTCGATGGATCGAAGACTCTGCGAACTTTGACCTCCTCATTATCCAGTACTATCATCTTCGAACGTTGCATGTCGGTTTTCAATTAACGCGTCATTGCGACACGAATTTTGGATTCTCCAAGCCCACGCCACCGTTCAATTCGTTCTTTATAAGTGCATACCATGCACGCGTGAACGCGCCGCCCTGCCCGTTGAACTCATAAGCAACTTCCCGGCTGCGAGAGTCAACCGAACTGCTCGCGCCTTTGTCCGGCGTTGATTACGCAGATCCGATCGCTGTCCGAACGATTCCTGGTCGAGGGCATAAATCACAAAAGGCCTATCGCTTTATTCGTATGCCTCACGACCAAAACTCTACACTTAGAGCTAGTCAGCGACTATACCTTCCTACTTTTATCGCAGCGTATCAACGATTTGTTTCTCGCCGACGTCCATATATTTCGATAACGGAACCATCGTTTCATGACGCCGATCGTGAATTGTCCAATGCACATGCAAAAGCAATTCGCGATCCTAACTTCCGAAACTCGCTACAGACGGAACTGCGTAGCACTTCCTACTCCCTGCGTCGCTGCACTTTGGGAGGCCGGCGTTAAAAGTGTCAAGCATCATTTAAAACGATGCATCGGCCTCCACGCTAACTTTTGAAGAGATGTCCACGCTCCTCTATCGGATCGAGGTGTGTCTTAATTCACGCCCGATCGCTCTCGTTTCCGATAATCTCAATGGTTGTCACACTCTGACCCCCAGTCATTTTTAGTCGGAATCTCTCTTATCGCTCCTGTTGAATCAAGCGTGCTTGACTTAAACGAACAGACTTTCGTGTTGACCAATGGTTCAACAAATAATCGAAAGTTTTTGGAGATCTTGGTCTGGTGATTACTTGCATACCCTTCAACAACGTCCAAAATAATACGTTGTCCAGCGACTGGCCAAAGTTGACCAAGTGCATTAACTCCATGGAGCCAAACTTGGTCGAATCACGGCGTTTCATCCCGGTTATGACGATAACTCGCGTCGTGACTATAAAAACAGGTCGTTCCGAGTACCGACGACCAATTGTAAAACTTTGTTTTTTATCCGTCACGATCAATACCGAAGAGTAAAAATTTCGTCACGGAGAGCGGAGTTTCCATTGCACGTACCTGATGTTACCGGTATCGCGAACCGTAAGCTTCGACTGTATTACGTTCCGATCTTTGTATTCTGTATTGAATCATTATCGCTGTTATATCATTATTGTATCTGGCGTGCTTTGATGCGGATTATTTTGAATACCTACATTCAAGGCAGACGGTATGTTGCGGAATGATCGTTAATTTGAATATCTTCTCGGCGATGATAAGCAAACAGCTATAGACACCGAGCCGTTACCGTTCAAAATATATGGATATCTCGCTCCTGCTCTAATCACGCTATCTATCTCAGATGGCACGCGAATCTCTTTGCGCGACACTCGAAAAGTTGACGATCGCGCACACGTTCCGCATGTGAACGTTCAGTTCGTTTCCCGATCACGATCAATACGGATCATTTGTCGATAGTCATTCGTAACGCTTCTTAATCCGAACCTGAAGAGCGAACCACCGAAGTTTCCATCGCGTATTACTGCTGCATTTTGTTATCTAACATTTTCGGTATACGCATACCACGAGATCAGTGCATGAGAATTACATGAATCTCTGACAAGGTTTGCCAGTCTCATTGCTGCTCGCAATACACTTTCTTTCGAACGGCTGTAAGAAATTACTCGACGTCGTACCAAGTGCGAATTACCTGTGCACGCATCAAATCGAATGCATCAAGTCTCGACTTATAAGTATCGCCCGATTCGAACAAATCTTAATTCGAGTCAACAAAAATTCCGAATTGTTACAACAAAGAGAGTCGTCGTTATTAACACGCAGCCTTGGCGAGCGAGCTTCATACAAGGTGACATCAGCTTCACAAACACATAAACACATATCTTATGTTTTTAACATTTATATACGTATTATATACTGCTAGTATTTTAATTTACATGCCATTTATGTATGCCATGTTTTTATCATTTATACATATTACTATTTTGTATACTCTAAAATGAAGATGATGAATGGGGAATAATAAAAATATAAGTTTATATACTTATATTGATATACATTTTTATATGTAGAAAAAATTAACGAATCAAAATTGTATCAAATGATATTGTATCAAATGATATTTTTATGTATCCATAAATTGTGCGATCCATCGAATCCTAGCCTACTTGACGTACACCTTGTCTCCTTTCTTGAGCAGTATTTTCTTTACAAGATACACATCCGGATGAGTAGCGATGCAACTCATGCTCGTAGAACGCTCCAGCAACGGATTTTTCGCGACAGTCCTCGAGTAGATAGATTACGGAATTGGTACGTTGCACTTTATGGTACGTAAACACCTCGATCCAATTTGGCGTGTAACTCTTCTCAAAAACTGTCTTGTTCACGAGTACCGAATCGCCCACTTTGAATTTTGCCGGACCAGCGATTTTTATCGCGCTGTACACCGTGTTCAAGAGTCTTTTGGCGATCGCGGGAGTTATGTCGGCGGATCGCATGCCGATAGTGCGATGCTTGCGCGCGTTGTAATCTGATACGAGACGCGGCAACTCGTCGACCCATTTGTAATTGCCATTGAGTGTAAACATTTTCTACATGCGTGCGATTGAACCGCTCGACCACTGATGCTTTCAACGTCGAATGCATGGAATAATGATTAACGTCGTGTTTTTTCAAGATTTTTTGCACATCGGCATTATAAAACTTCTTCCTCATATCCGTTTGTAAATTTTTAGAACATCTTTCACTCGCTCGAATTATCTCAGCGATAGCATCAGCCGTGCATCTTGCTTCCACCCTTGCTCTTGAGCGATACGGCCCACGCGCTCAATACATCGATGACGGTGAGTATGTAATAGTGGTCTCTGTTGAAGCTCAAGTATGGACGTATCTCTCTCAAATTTCTTCTTCTGTTTCTTGGGTGTGATCGATATCAACGGTGCAATTACGTATTTGTACTTGTATCCCCTGTTGCTCAATAATTGGCCCTGCGAATGATGTTTGTGTTTGTGCGCGTTTGTCACCAACAGCATGCTCTTGTACTTGTTCATATCGTCTTCCGTGTAGAGGAGATCGTCGGGAATACTCTTGAAAATTAACTCGTAAAAACCAGGTGTATCGTGCGCCGTCGATAATTATGTTATCCGCATCATCCACGTCGAAACGTTTATTGTCAAACATCAATCCATCCCTGTGTAGGTAAACGCTGTACACATAATCTATACCCTTTTGTTTATCTCGCGCTCCTCTCAGGACAGCGTCGACATACTTTTGACCCAGCGAGACCAAGCGGCTCGTCTTGGCCTCTCAACCTTCCAACGTTTGCAGCTGATTTTAGACCTTTTGACCTTCGTCGCTAGCGAGTCGTCCGTCGTTTCGAAAACGTTCTCCAACGTCTCTATCGTCAGTACGATCGTTGCACGCGGAATGGAGGTTGCCAGCTATACACGATCGTGCGATCGATCATCGGATTTACACGAAATCGCGGAACGCTCGAACGTCTCTCGTTCGCTTTCTCTGCCTCTTTCTCCTCTTCCTCTTCCTTCTTTTTCTCCTTCCTCTCACGTTTGGGGGCAGACGCTGCGTCATCGTCGCGCGATTGTCTCTTTATCGCGCGCACGCCGGTCAACGATCTGTAGCAGCGGTTTGATAATAGGCTTAAAATGCCTGTCCAATGCCATGTCTCGATTCTACCGGTCTTCAGAGCACGATGTTTCTTGCGGATCGACTCATTCGTCTTTTCGATCTCTCTCGCGATTTTTTCAAGCTCGCGCACATCAGCCATGTTCGTCTCTGGCGAAGTATCGACAATTGTTCACATTACCATGTTGCAAACTCGTTAAATACTTTTCTGTATCTCCCGTCTTTAAGCGCAATGTCTATCATTAAAAAGCCATATTTTTGTTGCCAACAATCGCGGCGTCTTACGCGTGTACGGCGTCTACATCACGTCTGGAACAAGTTTTCGAAACACGTGAAGGCAGATTCGGAGGTTCGAGCCTATCTTCGCTGCTCACTACAATCAGCTCTAGCAGAGAACGCACATCGATGATCCCGCGCCGAAGATAAAGGACTGTAGCGAATGTCGACGTCGCGCGGCGGTCTGCTGAAACGCGCTTCCTTTCCAGTTACATATTCCGGGCTATCAGTTTTGCGGTCCGGGCACTCGGCTTATGAAGCGATTAGCGAGAGATGACGCGGGCATAAATCCGCGGCGTGCCGAGAATATCACATTACGAATTCTCGGAGCAACAATCTCATCAATAGATGTACGGACAAGGTACTCGCCAATAAAGCTAGAACGCATTGTCGCGAGAAATTTAGCTCTGAGCGAGAGAGCCACCGCTGCTGCCTGAGCAACGATGAAAGCCAAGACCAAGATGGCATGAATCAAAAAAGACGATGAGAAAAAAAGTCGAAAAACCGAATACTTCCAACAGCGAACCGAGTGCGTTATCGTTTCTGCCAATGTTAGGCGCACTCGGATCCTTGATCGATAGAGCGACCAGCGTGGCAAAAGCGATAAACGACAGCGATAAAGCCGCGCGACGTCAGCTCAAAGAGTTGCAATGTACGACCGCGCGATGAAACAGGGCCGCGGACTGTATCTTGCTCCGTACGAATGCAGACTGTATCTCAGCCCGTATAAACGCGGACAGGCGTAGCTGCAAGAAAAGAAGAAAAAACGCCAAAGAGACGATAAAAATGCCGTCTGGTGCAACTACCAATGTGCAATTAAACGAGCTCGCGAAACGTATGCGCGTATCATACTTACAGGCGTTTTCATGCGTAACACGTTACCGAGCGGCGCGCGCCGAAACGAAAGCGGTATCGTGAATCTGAACGATGCGACGGGGCCTGGTACTTACTGGGTAGCGTAGAGAAACAACCACGTCATGTATTTTGACAATTTCGATAATCTTCGACTGCCCAAGGAACTGATGCGATATTTCGTGAACAGTGCTACGACAATAGAGTACAATCGCACGTCCTATCAAACGTACAATCAAAGCTTCTGCGGATAGATGTGTCTGCGGTTTCTACAAACGATAGATGCGCGTGAATTTAAAAAGCTCAACGAGTGCTGTGAAATATTATTAGGTGTTGGAATTAATTCGTAGCGTTTTACAAGTGATGGGAAGTACTTTCATTAATGTATTTTTTAATGCTCATGTGAAATAAATAACATTCTTTCATTAAAAACACTACGAATTAATTCCAACACCTAATAGTATTAGTCGAATGCTTTTTCTATCATGTCGCTGACGCTTACGCTGAGCGGGAAGAGCACGTCTTCGCGGCGAACTATTTTCCCGTCATAGATTTGAGTGACAGAGATTACAAGCTTGGTCTGATTTTTGAGACTTATCACACGATACCGAACGTGAACGAATTGAACAACAAATTTTATTTCGCCAAAGACGATGTGGAAATTATAATTCCCGAGAGTTCGTAGTGCGAGACATATGAATTTTTGAAACGCGCGATTTTAAAAAAACGTCCACGCCGCGACGCGCTTGAAACCATTGACGTAGTGCGTGATGACAATAACAACAATGACACTGATGACAATGATGGCGAGGGTGGAGAATACCCGATTATGCTTCGCACAAACTATAACACGATTAGATGTGAGATTAGATGTGCATACAGAATAAACTTTAACAAGCCCAACAGCATTGAATCACTGCCAGGATTGTCATCGAAGCATATAGCGGCCGCGAAAATGGCACGAATTGGACGTGTCGATTAATATAATATTACGTAAACGTTATCTGCGTAGAGTGTAACGTGACCGCGGGCGCATACAGCAACGGCAAAAACGCGCACACGATACACGAATTTTCGCCGAGCATGTCGCCAGGATATAAGATATCGGAGAAGCCGGCAAATCATTTATTTGCCACTCATCGCACGGAACATTGCGGATCTAACGATGCGCATCATCGATCAGAATGGACTATTGTTTGATTTTCGAAGAGAAGAGATCATCGTTAGATTGCATGTACGACAACGACAGTGATAACGTAAGCGTGAGAGGCTCGTACTGAACGGAACGGAGTGCACACAGAGAGATAACGCATTTTTTACAAGGCCGGTGACGTCACAGCTCGATAACATTTGCTCATCCAGCTGTATCAGGAAGAAGAAGCTGAACGCGTCGAACGTTACATTTTTAAAGTCTTTGAGATTCGCAGTGCGCAACTTTTGAGATGATTGATATCCTCAACATTAAAGACGAGCCGATCTTCGTAAAAAGCCGATTGCATCGTCAAGATTGAGACTCACACGTACAACTTATTCGCCAAACGTTCAGATATAGCGACGAGATAAGAATATCCATACAGCAACAGGATCTGTACTGACACTGCCGTACGAAATTTTTATATGTCGAGGGAAAACTGACGAAGAACAAAGTGGTCCAGAATGCTCACGTAGCATTGGGAAATAATTGCGTCGCGTTCATATTCGATGAAATTCAATATGAACTTAACGGTGTGAAAATTGACCGTAACAGAAACGTGGGCATAACTAGCATGCTCAAAAATTATGTAACAGTGTCATCCGACAGAAGCGTGATTCTGCGGAATATCGGCTGCGCAGACTACTGCGGCCGGATACTTTAATTTCTGTGTATCGCTCTACGTACTGCTGGGATTTTACAAACGCGTGGTGATCAATGCTCTTCACGAGTTGATTTTAATATGATCGCGCAACAACAACATTTATCTGACGGAAGATCCGGCGATAGAGCCAACGTTCGAATTATTCGAAGTACAGTGTCGAATGCCGCATGTGTTATTGAGCGAGATAAATAAACTGTCGATGCTGCGCGAGAGCGGACGATATCTGAGTATGGCTTTTCGCTCGTGGGACCTGTATGAGTTTTCGCTCTTGCAGAGCACAACCAAGCATTCGTGAACCATCAAAACGGTTACTCAACTCGAGAAGCTGCGCTATGTCATTTTCGCTATGCAAACAGGTCGAAAAAACGTCATGCCCAAAAATATAAGTTGATTTAACGACTATAAATTAATCCATACGAAACTACCTAACCTCGGAATGTTATCCGTACGATGACTTAAATCTGGATTTTGATAAAAACAGATGCTCGATTCTGTACAACTTGTACGCGCGTTTCTGCAAGGGCAACTACGGATACGAGTATTTCGAGCCGAGTCTCACTCTTTACAACTTTTTTACGTAATGACCTGTTCGTGATCATCGATTGCTCTCGACAGAACGAATCGGTTAAGAGTGGCACCATGGACATGCGATTAGACTTCAAATGTAAGGAGAACGTGCCCGCAAATACAACAGCCTATTGTCTCATCACACACGATCGCATGGTTCAGTATAAACCATTGACCAATATTGTGCGCAAAATCACCTAAGTGCACCTCCGACACTACAAAACCTACGATACGCCGCAATCAACCGCAGTCTTCTCGATATGCCCCAATCAACGTTCATGGATCTGCAAGAATTCATCATTAACAAGAAATTTATCGTGAAGGAAGTGGCGGTGCTGAAATAGGAGACTGTTCTCACGCATTAAATTTTTACGAGTGCCATGGAAATTTTTGACAAGATCCGACAGGTCTTACGCTTCTTGGCTGAGTGCTTATCACCATGGATGCGATGGGAGGACGGAATAGTCCCGTACAACGAGGCGAAACGCCTAATCACGGCGGCTTTGAAGATGATGCTATCGTATACATTAAGGGGACGCGAGAAACGAACATGGCTGTGGAACTTGCTTCTAGATGATGAGCGAGAACACATGTACATTGAAATCTTTGATGCAGTTTACGAAGACATGGAATCTTTAACTAATCTTTCTAATACTATGCGATGTGGATAACATGTTAAGAATTGCACGTTATAAAATGTATTGAAAACATATAACTAATGGTTACAAAAGAATTTTTTAAATAAAAATACGTTAACGTATTTATTATGTATTTCTTTTTCCCCTCCTTTGTAATATATGTACTGGTATGTATGAACGTATGTATAAATGTATGAATGTATATGTATGAACGTATGTATAAACGTATATATATGTACATACATATGTATGTATGTATGTACGTATGTACAGGGTTTAAATCCCTTGGACTACTACGTATAGTTGAAAGAGTCACAAACAAGTCTCTCTCAATATCATTAAGGACCGTTATTGAGGCAGCATTCGTCGGCATGGACAGCGCTACATAGCGTGCGTGCGAATGCTTGAGACTGAGAATAGAAGTTGTCATTCAAGTTAATGGGGGATATATTGAATAATTGTGCTCTCACAAGAATTCCCCAAGTGCCATGTAAAAGGATTTTTTGTAATATTTAATTTTTCATTAAAAACATTTGTTTAAAGAAATTGTTCGATTTGTCCGGATTGGTGACGCGTCTTATATGTATGTATGTATCCGAAAACATCGACGGTTCTGTTAAACGCGTCGCGATATTATCTGACAGTAATATATGCAATATATATATGTATCTGACTAATATTGATCTGACAGTACATATATGCAATATATATATGTATTGTATAAGGCATTTTTCATTCAATTGTAAGTACGATTCAATCTTCAGTTACGAGCGTTAAGATATGGACTGAGTAAAAGAATATATATGCCGAAAATCGATCGAGCGGAAGGGGTACCGTCCCTTGTCACCAAGTTCGCCGAGTTCACCGCCATTGAAGAGAAAAGCGAAATATTGACAATGTCCTGGAAAAAGCATCAAAGTCGCCAACGTGCTCATCATCAATGTCATCAATACCATGGAAGTATAAATCATAAAGTATAAACATTGATAAACTCGCGGACAAAGAAAATACGTAGAAAAAACGCGATAAAACATATCGTACGTTCCCAATTCTTGCAAAGAGGGGAGGAGTTACTCCCTCTTCTATTCTAGAAATTTTACCATATACGTCGCAATTTACACGGATGCAATGAGTCTTGCAATGCGATACCCGCTTGTGCGAACAGTTGAAAATATACTTCGCTAAAGACAGCAACGCATCGTACGAAACGAAGAAAGACTGCAATAACAAGTTTCAATGTTCTATACACAAAAGAAATGTTTTTTAACATTATGTAGATACACAGCATGCAGCATCGCGCAGTGCATTTATTGAGCAGATGTTACGATCTGGCGGCTACGAGCTACAAATTTTTGGAAATTGGAATCAACGTTGATTCACCGAGTTACGTGGAGATCGTCGCGAACATGAACTGTTTCTGTCTCTCGAAATGTGGAAGGGCCTTTACAAGCAGCAATGGAATATTTTCAAGATGCTGTGAAACGAATACAAGGAATTTTATAATCGTTGAATCGCTAATCAGAGTTTGCACGCTGAACGATGCTACGCTCGCTTCTTCGTCCGTACGCATTACAGTGATTGAAACGACGCTACAACGTATGTTTGCATTTGATGGATGTATCGATGTAACGTTCGAACGATTAGACCGACTCGTCGATACGATCGATTTCATACGTTTTCGAGTTTATACGTGTCTGAAAATGTTATATGCAATAGACATCTTTAATAAGTATCAACTCGTCGATTGCAAACTATTGGCTTTAGTTTTTAATAGATACAAAAAAAATGATGTAATAACATGTGAAAAAATTTTTTGTTCACATCACTATATATGTACTTTCTTTATTTCCCATCCGACTTCTCCTATGCCATATGTACCTATTATATTATAAGAAAAAAGATTGAATTACAAGTATGAAAATAAATACGCGTAATTCGGAGGTTAAAATTGATCTTCTCATTTTATACCATTTATTTGATCGCGTGACATTTATATCACATTACATTGATGATGATGTCATTGCTCGAATATGTTGTGACATGTCGTACCATGTCAAATGTTTGTGAAAAATCTGGTCATGTGACATGTACTGGCAGACGTCGCATATATCAAATTGCATTATGATATCATCATCAGAACATGACATATCAAATGGTTTTGGATACGAAAAGAAAAAAAAGGAGATAGGAGAAGACAACAACGTATCGAGAAAAAGATGGTAAGTATATGACATAGGGCGCACGGCGGCGACGGCGGCCTGCAACGCATTTTAGGGACGCAGGGTCCGCAACGGCAGCGGCGGCGGTGGAATAGGGTAGCGCCGGCCTGCGGCAGTGGTGCCTGTGACGGTTCCCAATGATACGTGACGTCACAACATGGCGGCATGTATCATTATATCGATAAATACTGATGGGTCTTTCCGTACCTTCCCCCTCCCTTCTCTCGCACCTACGAGTGTCCCCCACGCCCCACGTCCCC
The DNA here is from genome assembly GCF_024713525.1 of Acromyrmex echinatior. NCBI lineage: Eukaryota > Metazoa > Arthropoda > Insecta > Hymenoptera > Formicidae > Acromyrmex > Acromyrmex echinatior. The sequence goes on from NC_141861.1 coordinate 12,690,629, forward strand.
CTTAGAAGACTCAAGTTAGAACATGCTTAGTATACCTCCTCATATCAGCCTGCTATAACCAGAAATGTGCGGGAATGCACCGCGCGGAAAGATTCGAGTGAGAAAACGGCACAAGGTTGATATGATACACGACAATAAAGAGAACTCCGTTTCTTTGTAATTTAACAAAAGAATTTTCTTTAATATGCACAGTTACAAATTCAGAAAATATAATTAATTAAATATTAAATTAACAGAATATTAAATTCGGTCACCTTTTCCAAATTGTATTTGAAATCGCGGTGATGGAAAATCTCGGCGATTTTCTCGGCACTTCTCGAAAAGATTCGTTTTATAGCGGTTTTCACTAAGCAGTTAGCACGGCGGTTTTACGAAACGATATAGTAGCGAGACTATGACTCTAAGAACTCTAAGAAGTCTAAAACTCTAACATCGTATTCATAAACTACGACACGTCTACGTGAAAATTTTTTTCTCGCTGGAGCGTGCATTTCTTCCACCAGTCATTACTTTTCGAGGCTTTTCTTCTCAGATATGTTATGTTATATTATGATTATTGCTGTATAATGCATAAAATATCACAAAGTTCTTACACAAACATTATTCATCGGCATTCCGATGTCAACTAAAATAACTGTGTATCCCATTTCAATTTATATAATAATAAAGCCAGCTTCACGAACCTCGATAATAGACAATATTTCGTTGACAATATATCGTGAGCGTTGAGATCTACCTGACGCGAAGCTTCAAGCAATCAGAGACGATCCACTAGCTCGTTAGGATAGTTCCAATGAACATAATCGATTTTATTGTCATTTAGGGTCATGGTACGTGGTATTACATCTTTTTCGATTCTTTCACCTGACTTGTTTAGATTCCTGGTTCGTGGAATACTCGTTCCAATTTGTATCTTACCTGATACTAAGGGTGCTATTATATTCTTATATTTGTTACCCAATATTGGATTATCCGCATTATGACTGCGTCTATGAATATTCGTTGCTAACAGTATACTTTTATACGATAATTTATCATTCTCTATGTAAATAGTGTCATCAGAAATTCTTTTAAAAATTAATTCGTACAAACTAGATACATATACCTTTGTACTTTACTCCATCTACGATCAAAGTCATTCGTGTCTACATCGAAATATTTGTAAACGAGCATCGTGCCATCCTCGCTGAAGTATATGCCATAATGATCGATCGCCTTTTCTCTATCATCACCGAGACGCATGTTTACGTATTTTTGTCCAAATGTCCAAGTGTGATTATGCAACTCTTCACGAACTTGCCGCGTTTGCAATGATTGTTTAACTAATGTTTCAAGGGATTCATTGGGCATTTCGCGTTTTGAATAAACTGTCTTCGAGAGAACGTGCGAACGTTTGTACGATAATTCGTGTGGTTCAGACAACGCATAATTGAAATTCGACATAACGTTCGATTCTTTTGCTTTTAGACGATACGTCGCTTTTTAGACGACGGTATTAATTGAAACCATGAATTATACATTCAGAAGCTATCACCATCTTCATCATCATAAACATCTTCATTATCTTCAGGTTTTCTTTTCTTAATATTTTTATCTTTTACAACGTTGACTTCTTTCTTAATTGATTGCGATTTAGCAGTGTTCTCGACAATCTGCTTTAGAGATTCGACGATAGGCTTAAAGTGTTCCTCCAATGTTACTCGTATATCTTCCTCTATTTTGTTGGTTTTTTAAAGCGCGATACTTTTTACGAATCAAGTCACTCGTTTTCGCAATTTGTTTCGCTATCCTCTCGCGATCCTTGAACTTTTTACTGTTATCCACTCGAAAGGAAATGTTGTGTAGTTGACGTATTGAACTACTAACCACGTTAAGGTATAGCATACTCATTAAATCCTTTTCTGTATCGTCCACTATGAATCCATACTTTTGTTAACAACAATAACGGCACAGTTCACAGAAATTCTCGTAAGACATGTCGGTGTTTATACATAATTGTATACACGTTTCAGATTGACACCGTCCTGTTCGAATAGGATCAATAGATTTGCATTATCGCGTATAAGATACTTCGATATCTTTGCGTACGTCTGACACAGATAAAAGTAGTCGACGTCCACGTGTTAACCCATCGCAGGGTACTCTCTGATCGCGTCTTGCTTGTCGCATGCCACGTTATCGAAGACAAAAATGGAATTTGAAAGCACCTCGTTCGATGGTACTACACCATTAATATTGGAGAATATAAAATAACTAATTTTTTGAATCGGTTCTAATAAATTCTCCAAGTATCGGTATTTTGACTGTTGTAACGACTTCGAGTATACGTACACGTTCTCTAAACGTATGCCATGTGAACTTTCCAGCAAATTTATCAAGATGTTTGTTTTTGCAGTTCGATGGACCGCACATGATTTCGCGTATAGAAATCGGCATGTTTACATGCTTATGTTTTTTCCAGTCTTTATTTTATTGTCGATATTAATCACTTTGATCGTCTGCGATTGCACGAATTTCGTATCTTCTCCCTTCACGACACTGATAATATTGAAAAACATCAAGAGCGGATGTATTGATAGTAGTGCTCAAAGTGAAACCGCTTAGTAATCAAAATGCTTCTTATCATGTGGGATAACTGTGATGTACATAGTTTAACTGCCAAAAAGTTGGAATATATACCGTAAATTATTTAATTACGAGAGTTTAAGAATTACATAGATCAACTGTGTGATCAGATTACCCAAGCATATAAAGGTTGATTCAGAGGTTCAGCAACATCGTCGGTGCTTGAAACATTATAATTTGCCCTGTTATCAATCGCATATTGATGGTCCAACGCTGTTTATGAAAAACTGTAGCAAATGTTAACAACAACAAAAGGCTGCGGTTTTTTAAATCATGCGATAAACGCACTTCCGATCAAATTGCATATCTCCGGATAGTAATTTTGTGGTCCAGGTACGCATTTAGAAAAGCGATTGGCTAGAAGCGATCGAGGCATTAATCCGTTGGACGCGGCATGTCGCGAACACAACATAGCTTATTCACGGAACAAAGATCTCACGATAAGTAGCTGACAAAATATTCGCTAAGGAGGCACGGAAACGGATTATCGCGAAAGATTCGACTCTTGAAGAGAGATCTGCTGCCGCAGCTGTTTAGACTAGATTATGAAAACCAAAACGAAAATTGGGCTTGAAAACGAAGAAGAAAAAGCTGATGAAAAAACAAATACTATCAGTGGCAAAACGTGGTGATATCTTATCTATTCTGCCGCTGTTACGAGTCTTCGACTCGTTGGTCAGCGGCGCGACAGGAAAATCGCAAAAGCTATAAATAATAATAAACGCGCAACATTGGAAGAACTGAAACTTAACCGCGTCATGAAAGCTCATAGAGTTTACCTCCGTACAAGCGTGGAGAAGTCACAACAAAAAAAATAAAAAAGATTTAAAAAACAGTTAAACAGTTGCCAAAAATACTGAAGGATATAACTACCAACATTCAATTGAAACAATTGACAAAACGTATGTGTATTCCATATTTTAGAGGTATTTGTATGCGTACTATCTTACCAACAGAAGAGAGAGAATTTAACGTGCGATACTTATATTAAAGTTTAACTCACACGGCCCTCATGGGCGTGGAATCGGAATATGTACGTCCGATCAGCGCGTCACGGTTATGCTGAGACTCCCAGTTTCGCTCGCGGGATGTAGGTCCCAACAAGCAACTGGTTGGAGCGAGCGACTATACACGCTCTACTAACTATGCAAGCTGATTCCCAAGCATATAACGCAGCTCACCCGTCGGAGCCAGAGGCCAGCATATAGCTATCTACCACTATCCCCGCCATTCCTACTCATGACAGTGTAGGAAATTGCCCAGTCCCCGCGGTACCAATCTCGATCATCAATTGGATCTTCGTAGCCTAGGCTCCCAGTTTGCGTCGCCTACACGCGCGATACTGGTCGGCCAGCGCTTCGGGAGCCGCTGGGACGCTACTCCCCAGAGACGCTCCATAAGAATCGCTCAGCAACCCAACCCCAGGCCTAGCCCCGAGGCAGGACGCCAAGCTTTCAACCTGAGCAGCCTCCTCCCTGTGTAGGCTAAAAAATATATTTGCTTATCCATGATCCTGATCAATCAAGTAATTAAATAGCCTCGGAACAAGCCGACCTTATGTGGGGCGCCGGTAAAACTCGAACTTGGAACAGTAAGTAACACGATTCGAAACGCACAAGGTCACCCGAATACCTTACCAACAGGGAGGGTATTGAAACGAGAGTGATATCGTAAATTTGGATAAAGCTGATGAACTCATTGAGTGGCGTACGCGAAATGGAGAGATCGTGCTTTACTTTGATAGTTTCGGCAATCTTCGACCATCGAAGGAATTGGTGCGATATTTGAACGTAACGCAAATCTGGTATATTCGCACGCCTTATTAATGTTACGATGAAAGTAACTGTGAACAACTGTGTCTACTGTTTTTACACGATTTGACGATTTGATGATTAATTTAAGAATTGACATTGCACTCTTTCAACTTAGTATTCATTCAAAACATGTCACTGACATGTTTACGCTCACTAGTAAGAGTAACATGCTCGCGGCCTGCTACTTTCCAGCTGTAGATTTGAGCGATGGCAATGTAAATTTATCGAATAATAAGTTTTACTTTAACGAAAATGACAAAGAAGTTGTTATACCTGAAGGATCGTATGTAAAATGTGACATAAACAAGTATCTAAGTGTAATTCTAATTTGATCCTAATAATGTTGCGAGAGAAAAAACACTTCGCAAAGAGGATGAACAGTATTCATTGCTATTCATGCCAATAACAATACAATGAAGAGTGAGATCAAATGCGCTTATCAAGTAAATTTCATTAAATCTCACTCAATATTGGATCGCTGTTGGGATTTTCATCGAATCGCATGCTGGACCCGCAACAGTGGCACGAATCAGACGTATCGATAAATATCATCAACGTAAATATCATTCATATTGAAAATGCACCGTGACCACGAGCGCAATAAGTCCGTGCACACGATACATAAATTTTCACCGCGCTTGTCATCAGGATATCGGAAAGACCGACACAGATCATTTACCTTCCGATCATCGTACGTACAGATCTGACGGTTCGCGTTGTGGATCAAAACGGACGATTATTCGATTTTCGTGGAAAAGAAATCACCGTTAGATTGCATGTACGGAGGCAACATCAATAAAGTGATACGACTACGATAACGTTAGATGCTTGTTCTGAACAAGCAGGTAAAGATAAATAGATTAGAGACATAATTTTTGCTAGAGGGACAACTAAAAAAATACTCGATCAGTAGAAGGAAGCTTACTGTGTCAAACGTTAAATTTTTACAATTGGGCTTTATTATACGAAATATCTAAGATGGTTGATATCTTGAATGTTGAAAGTTTATCCGATCTTTGACGATCGTCAAGTTCATGTTTCACATGTAAAGGGTGTCTCAAAATGACCTGACATTTTAATGTATTAATAAAACATATTATTTATTTATTATTATTTTTATTATTATTTTTGAAAAGTACACATGTTTTTAGTTTAATATAAAGTACAAACATGGAGGTTATATGTGGAACACAATATCCGATAAATGGTCGCCTCGACTCTGTTTGCAAACGTTCATTCTTTTGACAAAATTTTCAATGACATTTTGGCATAATTGCGGATTAATTTCATTAATTAAGTCTAATTTCTACCTTCAACTCCGGAATGGTCTGTGGATCATTGGCATACACTTTTCCTTTCAGAAAATCCCAAAGAAAAAAGTCCAATGGCGTCAAATCGCACGATTTTGGTGGCCAATTCACATCGCCGCGGCGCGAAATAACACGACCATGAAATTTCGTCTGCAATAATTGCATTATTTCTATGCGTTGCTCGATCGTGTAATTCTCCATGACTAAACCTCAATACTTCCTGATGCCAGTTGTTAAAGGTTAGTACGTTACGTTCGCTGCAAAAAAAATGGTGCGCAATTTAAAATGTCAGATCATTTTGAGACACCCTTTACATCTGTCAACACGTTTGGACATAGCGTCAAAATAAGGATATCCATACAACAGTAGGATTTATACACGCTATTGTGTGAAAGTGTTTTCTACGTCAGAGGTAGATTGATGTCAAAGGAAAAAGATCAACAAAAACAGTTGGAAGTAATAACAATAATAACAGTTGGAAGCCAACAATTGGAAGTAATTGCGTGGCATTCATGTTTGACGAAATTTGATATGAACTTAATGCAAAGATTAATCGTAATAGAAATGTTGAAATAACCTGGTATTCTAAAGAGCTATGCATCGTTTTCAAGTGACAATACAATGATTATGCATAATGGATTACTCTGGGATTTATTCTGAGTATAATGCGAAAAGTTTAATGACACCTGACGTATATTTTAACTTTTGCCATTCAGCATGTTGTTGGGCTTTAACGAGGATTACAAACGTGTAGTAATTAACGCTCACGAATTAATTTTGATACGAACGCGCAACAACAATTGCATTGTAGGAGATCCAGCGACTGAACCGATGCTTGAATATTCAAAATACAATGGCGAATGCTACACATTATATTGAACAAAATCTATCCATGCTGCGTACCTTGGAAAGCGGACGATATCTGAGTATGAATTTTCGTTTGTGAAATTTGTATGAGTATCTCTTATTGCAAAACACAACAAAGTATTCGTGGGCTATCAAAATACGACAAAGTATTCGTGAGCTATCAAAACGACTGCTCAGTTAGAAAAACTTAGATGTGATTATCTTTGCTTTGCAAACTGAGAAAAAACATATCATGAAAGCAACTAAAATTTATTTCAATCACTGTAAATTAACCAATGTGAAACTTTATTTAAACTCTGAATTTTATCCGTACGATGAGATGAATCTAGATTTTGACAAATATAAAATCGCTGTCTTACATAATATGTGTGTACGTTTCCGTACGTCTTATTTCGAAATTCCCTGGAAAAATCGTGAAACATTATTGGACATGAAAAACTTTCTTCACGGTTATACTCACGTTATCATTGACTGTTCGCGACAAAACGAATCCATCAAGAGCATACCGTGAATGTGCGATTAGAATTTGAATTCAAGGAGAATGTATCCGCAAATACTACAGCCTATGACAAAAATCAAGATTCTTTGCGATCGAGCATAGTCTCGAAAAGTCGTTTACATACAACGTTTGTGGATCTGCAAGGACTTATCGTTGGAAAAAAATTTGTTGTAAAGGAAGTAGCGGTGTTGAGAAAAGGAGCCATTCTCTCTCATTACATTTTTACATGTTCCATGCCATAGAATTTCTTGACAAAGTCAGAAAAGTATTGCGCTTCCTGGCTGAGTGCTTATCACCATGGATTGCAATGGGAAAACGGGATGATCTCGTACAGCATGGTGAAACGCTTGATTACAAACGTTTGGTTGTAATTAGTGGAAGAGAGTGACGACAAGGCTCTCTAATACATTAAAGGACGTGAAAAACGCGAATGGCTGGCTGATATATTCGATAGCGACAACTTGATCATTGAGATCTTGAATGTTGATTATAAAGATATACATTCTTTACATAATCTAGATATTACTAATACTATGCGATGTGTAAAACATGTTAAGAATTGTGCGTTACGAAATGTATTTAAAATATATTAGGTGTTGGAATTAATTCGTAGCGTTTTACAAGTGATGGGAAGTACTTTCATTAATGTATTTTTTAATGCTCATGTGAAATAAATAACATTCTTTCATTAAAAAACGCTACGAATTAATTCCAACACCTAATATAACAAGTGATTGTAAGCCAAAAAGAAATGTATCAAATTTAAAATAAAGCATAAAATTTTTTAAATATATTTTGATTTCTTTCCCTCTTTTTCCGTAATTAAGAATTAGTTGATAATATCTGTTCAGTAGTACGATTCAATAAATATTGAATTAGTCGATAAGAAAACGCGCTTGATCATTTTTTTTACCACATTACTAAAAATTATTTTAATTAGTTACTAAGTTACTTGTATCATTAAAAATTCATAAAATATTTTTCATATCTATTTAACTAAATCGTGCGAGAAGATAAGAAAATGTGGGAGAGAACATAATGGGAGGAAGAGAGAACGTGAATAATAAATATAGGAGCGGGGACTAATGTAGTAGTACCTAATGAATACAAAAAATTATAATGAAGCTCCAAATTGTATTTATTCAAAATCATCACATAAAAAAATGTAATCATGTATTCATTCAAAATTTTGGATTTAAAAAAAAAATATTTATTTACAAAAAAGCTATGAATATTTAACGAGTATCCACATTCATTCAAACAAAAACTGAAAAAAGCTCTAATAAGCAATCGTTACTCTTAACTGTAACTGGCACTTTGATGACTTCAAGTCAAAAAAATAAATTTTATTTATTTTTATCATTGTAATATTCATATTTTATGAAGAAAACTTAAAAATTTTGAAAAATATTTTAGAAAGTAATACATTTTTAATTTATAAATATCTATTTGATAAAACGCCATACATATTCCGATATAATTACGTTACAGTAATGTCATAAACATGTTATAAGATATCTTAGGCGCGTCGTTCATTATGGTCTGTGGACATTAAATTTCGAGATATATTATTTATTTACAATAAAAATATATTTGTTTAATCTATAGGACGCCCATTTTATAATATAGGTGACGGACTAAAGGCGCGATGTAATCATAGTCATCATTTTATAGATTTCTGTTTTCTCTTGCAAGCTAATATGCAGATAATACAAAGTAAAAATGAATAGGAAACGAAAATATTCGTAATCATATTCAAAAAATATTTATTCAAATGGAATGAAAAAGTATTTATTCGTTTGTTCGAGATGCATCCAAAAATCAGTTTTCGCAGGTTCGGTGTATATGCGACATGCAGATTGGAAGCTTCTGAAACAATTTCAAACGCTTCTAGAAGTTTCCAAAAAACAAACCCGCATGTCGTACGTACACAAATTCCAATCGCTAAAACGGCAATCACATTCAGAGTAGTCACAGCGCACACGCGCTCGCGTGACGCGAAATACGTAACATACGGACACTCCAATCCTGGATTCCTGATTTGGCGAGCGCGCATGGCAATAGCGTACCACTTGGCCGTCGAGAACTACTTGAATTGTGGGGGTCACCTCAATTTTTATAATTTTCTAAAATCTCATAGGCGATTAAAAAAGAAAGCTTTTGTGCTGCAAAAGGGATAAAAGGCTAAATCGAGCTATGATCCTTCTTCTTCGTTTTTTCGGTCAAAGACACCGCAAAAAGTACAATCGCTTGTGAGACGCTCCGCCGCCAGAAAACCGCCGCGTTCGACTTATAATCGGAATTTGCGTAAGTCGAACTGTAGTTCAAACGCCTTCTCACTCAAATTTTCGTTCTATTGCTCTCGCTTTATCTCGCTCTCCAACATCGTTTCTTGATGAATAAAAAATAAATGTATTCGAATGAGTATTTTCATTCATTTTTTATTCATTCGAATATTAGGTGTATTCACCGAACACACTAGATGGGACAGAGAGAATTGCGTCTGACAATGGATAAGAGAAAGAAAGGATTAGAAAGAGAGAAAATTTCCCTCATCAACACATCCCCCCTCCCTGCCTTCGGACCCTGGTGACGCGCTTCCCCCTCCCCAACGTCTGTGAGGCACCCTCTCCCTGACTCCCTTTATTTACTCAAAAATGTATGAAATTTTACAACCTGCGTGTCCGGGTTCTCGAGAGGACGCGCGTGAGACGACTCCTACGTTCATAGCGTCGCACCTTCCTTCTTGGCGTGGTAGTCTTTTTTCTTCCAGTGGTGAGTGAAATGACGAGATCACAAAACAATATCTTAGCCACTGACCATGGTCCGTCAATGACTCTAAATCTAAATGCCAGACTAATTACTAAAAAAAATAAGTTTTTAACTAAAGAAATAAAAAGAAATTAAATAAATATTGCATGCTTGCATGTGCGCTCACACACGCGTTAGCTCGCCCTCCGAGCCGAGAGAACGCAAGATTCCCCGCAGACAATCCGCGACAGTGACGGACAAAAATTGTCATATCAATACATATTATAAATCTTTATTCGTTATAGGAGAAAAACTAACGCACGCACGCGAGCGCGCACGTCTAAATATGACTTTAGAATTTTAGAATCTGTAGACAGAGAACAATTTTATGAGATCTTATAAACCCTATGTCTGGAAATTGCTTATTGTGTTGATGAATTTGCAGTTCCGTTGTATTATTATGAAATGAAGAAAAATCATATAGAATCTGGGGTAAGATCAACACGATGTGTTTATTTTATTGATCATATTAGTATGTATATTTAGTATAAATATTATTTATTAGGTGTTGGAATTAATTCGTAGCGTTTTACAAGTGATGGGAAGTACTTTCATTAATGTATTTTTTAATGCTCATGTGAAATAAATAACATTCTTTCATTAAAAACGCTACGAATTAATTCCAACACCTAATAATATTTTGTTTGTATAAATATTATACTTACATGTCTTTTAAATATAATTATAAAATTATTATAATTGTTGAATAATTATAATTATATTCAAAATATATTTTATATGGTTTTTTATTGTATACATTTGCCAATTTTTACAATCTTGTATTTTTGAATTAGTTGATTTTACGTGATATAATTACTATTAATATATAAAGTAAAATACATAAATTATTATAATTTAAGAAAACCATGACATAAATTATTATACGGAGTTCAGAATTTAAATATTAAAACTTCGGAAACGTATAGGGGATTCGATTAATTTAAAAAAAGTCCTATAAAGATATGCTCATTTTTGTTTTGTTCTAGAGAAAATCGCAAAAAAGATAAAACGTAGTTTTCATTTTTGTACTTTTCATTACTTATTCATGTTGTATTTATTTACTTGTTTAATATATAGATATTGTTCAAAATGTTAGCTTCTTGCAGCAATGCAAACATTGCATTTACGGACAACTCATGTTGCAATTAAACACTGATGATATTTGGTGTAATGACTCGATTCAGTATTCTGTTTAAAAATCGGTATACTCTCGCATCGTCTCATTACTCGCAGGCATTACTCGTTACAAAACCACACACGAAAACATGTTAGGGGTATTCAAGGTTAGAATATGTACATGGCATATTATGACACGAGTAACTTGATGGTTTTTGACGAATTTATAGAAGGAAAATAAAAATGTAAACAAACAAAAAAAGTTATCTGAAACGGAATTATTGTTATTTTCGTGTACAATTCCAGCAATACAATTTTCACGATAATACTTCAGAGACAGTGTGGCATGATTCCTCCTCGTGGGTTGCCACCTTGTCGTGGTCAGGAGGCTCCCCCTTGAGTCGCTTCGTGGCTCGGGGGGGGGGGATCTAAGAGCAATCTGTACGGACTCCTCCGTAACGGGAGGAGTTTGTACGCCGGGTTCGGCACCCCAAGGGGGTCTCCTCTCCTCGAGGGAGAAACTCCTGGGGGTTTCGTCCCCTTTTAGGACGAGTCCTCAATGTGCCGGTAGGGGTTGATGGCCCTGACTTCAATCGCCCGATGGTACGGGCGCACCGTTAGGGGGAATTTATATTCCCTGCCCGTGCGGGTGTGGGCATCGACTCCCACTGCGCCCGGGATCCTGTGGGGCTCTCTCCTCCCCCTCCTGGGGGGTGGAGTGGTTCCCTCGAGTTCTCGGGCGTGGAACGTGTCGAGCGGGTGCTCCCGCAAGGCGGGTCGACCCGTATGCTGGGTGCTCCTGGCTGCGGACTGGCTCATGCCACTGGGGGGGAGAGGTCCCCAAGAGCTTCGGCTCACTGCACTGGGGCTCCTCCCGCCTCGAGAGATGCGGACTTTGTCCGTAGGGGAGGACGGGGCCGCGCGGACCTCTTGGTCCGTCACGGGGCCCCCTGTCTCTCCCGGAGTAGAGAGGCCGTGCGGCCGCTCGGATGTATTCCGAGGCAGGGCGCGCGGTCTCCGTCCCTCCGGACCGCTCGGACGTATTCCGAGGTCGGGGCCGGGGGGACGCTGAGAAGTAGAAGCGACGGCGTCCCTTCCGAAGCGGGACACCGGGCGGCGGATATCATTGCTGGTCGCCACGCAGCTAGGGTCCGGAAGAGGCGCCGCTTCCGTGACCTGAACCGTCCGTGGGGCCGCCCCGAGTGGCGCCACCCGCAGCGGTGCCCTCGTGATCGGAGGCGAGGGAAACTCGTGAATGAACTTGCACCACATTCGCTCATGGGAAGTAAGGGGCTGGAGGCCAGTGTCCCCGATGATACATTTCGGGGACCCGAGCCATATGCCAGCTCCGGTAGAACTCGGGGCCCTCTCCTGGACAGGTTCCGGGGGAGAGGTGAGGATACCTGGCTGGCGGAATCGCTGCGGGCCGTAGGCATAATACAAAATGTCACTAATCTCATCAAAAAACAACGCGGACGAAGAACGCTTATCGAAGAGCGTCGAGGCAGATGGTCGCCCAATTACGGGCGAAACAGAGGGTGGCGGAAATCCTCGGAAGGCACGTCCCGGCCCTGCTGGCAGCAAGGTCGGGGCCCGCGTCGAGGCTGCCGCCTCGGAGAGTGCCCTCTCGAGGACCGCATCGCCGCCTCGCTGAGGTCCCTCGGGGGCGAAAGCCGGGAGGGCCGAAAGAGAACGGCCGACTTTGTAATCTCCTCCTCGGATTCCGAAGAGGACCACGAAACGATCGAGAGGGAGACCGGCCCTGAACCCCGATCATGTGGGAAAGTTTATGGCCGAGGCCAGGGCGAAGAGGGCCGAAAAAGCAAAGGCCCGCCAACTACGAGGGACCACCGGGCCATTAATGACTACTGGAGGTGGAACCCGCCTCTATGTCTGCGAAGAGGGCCAGGGAGAAGGCCGTCGAGCTCGCCCTTGAATACGACGAGCAACCCCTGTGCGCTGTTGCCGCAGTGACAACGCGCGAGATGGGCGCCATCGCCAAGGCGGTGAAGAAGTTCCGCAATATCAAGGGGGACATAGTGAGGGATCTATGGACAGCGACCCCAAGCTGTCCGCGGCCCTCAGCTCGGTCGTGACGAGGGCACGGACGGCAGCCTGACGGTCGACGGCAGCGCCGACCGCTCTGGATCGGAGGCCTGGGCAGAGGAGAGGCGAAGGCTCAATCGAGAGCTAGTGCTCCTCCGTTCCAGGAACACGATTTTGGAGAGCGAAAGAGAGAGGGAGAAATCGACCTCCCGCTGCACGGCGACATCGGAGCGGGACAGAGCGTCGGCTCTCGAGTGGGACTCGACCATAGAATGGTTGGGCCTCGAGAGCTCGATCGGCGCCCGCAGCCCCGTTAAAACGCGGGAAGAGGGGTCCGCGGCGAGACGGGCCGCTCCCGCGGAGGGGGAGCCGCGACCCCGCGTCGTGGTCACAGAAGAGGACCTGAGGACATCGTACTTCAGGCTTCCTCTGCAGGGGGTTGCGAAGCAATTGAATCCCCTGGCGGCCGCGACGGATAAAGTCGCACCCGCCGGCAAAAAGTCCCCGGCAAAGGAGAAGAAGGGGAAGACCGATGGGAAGGACGACGAGGAGTGGAGGATCGAGCTGGTCCTCGAGCGGCTCCTGTCTTGCCTCCTGCGGAAGATGGGGATGGCTCCGACGACGGCGCGGTCCCAAAATGGACCCTCCAGGAGAGAGGATCGACCACCCGCCAAACGGGACGGCCAGCCTCCCGCTCAACTGGCGAAGGAGGAGGTCACCGCAAAAGTCGCTCCCAAGGCGAAGGGGAGCACGTCCAACGTGCCTCCTCCAGCTGCGAGGAGGGACTTGCCGCCCCCCGCGACTAAGATCCCCCAACCACCCGGGGACGAAACGCGCGCGGCGGAAAATGGCAACGAGGCAATCTGGGCACAGGTAGTCTCAAAGGCGGCCAAGAGGGCGGCCGCCAAGGAGAAAAGCCGAGATGGCGCCGCCCCGGCCGCCTAAAAAACCCGGGGCCTCCGCTCCAAGACCGGAAGCGAAGCGAAAACGGGCAGAGAAACGAAGAAGGGGAGCACCGCTGGAGGCTCCAAAATTTCCGACAAGAGACCTCCCCTTCCGAAACTCAAGCCGTCCAATTCGGCGGCAATCACCCTGACGTGCGCCGATCCAACTAAGTACCAGGAGGTAGTGGGCAAGGCGAGATCCTCAATCTCATTGAAAGATGTGGGGATCTGCTCCCATCTGTCCCAGATGAGGGGCCCGGAAAGCCGGACCAAAGCCGATGTCCTGGCTGAGAGACTGTCGGCTGTCTTTGCGGATTGGGACGACGTGAGGGTGTCCCGTCCGTCGAAGACGGAGATTCGGATCTCTGGCCTCGATGACTCGGCCACGGAGGTGGCCAAAGAGCTCGCAGGAGCCTGTGGACGTCTCCCGTGGGAATTCAAAGTGGGGGACGTCAGTAGGGCCTCCAACTGGTTGGGATCGTGCTGGGCGAAGTGCCCTGTAGAGCCGGCTAAAAAACTGTTGGCCGCCTCCCGTGTCAGGGTAGGGTGGGCGAGCTGCAGGATGGCCTTGCTGCCGGCCCAGAGCATACAGTGCTACAGTTATTGTTAGTCGGCTCCGACTCGCAGTCGGAAGCGAACATGCCACCTCACTCACAAAGGTATGCCACAACTACCATCTACCAGCCAGCGAAGCTGCCCCGAAAATGGCGATTGAAAAACCCAGCAGCGCCTGCAGAGCTTTTCTGCAGGAATGAGTAGTTTCGCCGCGACGCATCTCGAGTCCTGGGGTCGAGGCGCCTCACGCTCACGGGGAACCACGGGAAGGCCTACTCATTTGCATTTCGTCCCCAGACGCACGCTCTGACCCTGTAATGAAAGTGTTCTCCTAAACTGCTTCGTGGTGCGTGTGTTTACTCTGATGAGTTACGGGGTCACTTTGTCAGGAGTGTTCCTGTAATGAGGGCAAGTCTTCTTTGACTCAGCTTCACACACCGCTTCAAGGGCATCGGCCCTGTCTTGATGAGCAGTTCCAGAATCTAGTCCTGTCTTTGAGGTTGCTTTATCCATAGGGTTTCTTTAGAGAAGTCGACGAGTGTTTGAAATGCTTCGGCGTTTGATACTAGGAATTGTATTGCCTCAGGCAGTTTCCACTCGTTATGAGAAACTACATCTCGTAAGATGATTCTTTGCGCCTCAAATTCTAGGCACTTTAGGATGAGATGCCAGACTGTACCTCTTTAGCTCCGCATTTGCACGAGCTATCTTCAGTGAGCCCTAATTGGGAAAGTTTCGCATAGAAATTTCCATGCCCAGTTAGAGTCTGTGTGGACCAATAGTTGAGCCGAACCCATTCGGACTGAAGCCTTCCTTGTATGTTGTTGAAGAAAATGAACGTCACTCGACTCTTTGTCTCTTCCCATCTGGTTTACCACATCTTTGTTATCTCTCGTTGTTAGGGAGAGGACCGTGGTGTCCTCGTTGTGCTATGTGGAACGCTATTTTCTCTTAGTCAGAGACTTGTGTCTCATGCCTTGTGACTTGCCCGAAGGAATTGGCTGCGCGAGATAAAAGATAAAACCATGCCATGATATAAAATACTTTATTATTTCTAGATTTGCACTCGCGTATACTATCAGGTCAAAGAATAAAAATATAGTTTTTGCACTGGTCTTGTACGTGTTCACTGCAAGAAGATCGCACACGGAATCATCTCGAAAACCGACAGAGAGAAGCACGGCGGTTACACACAGGCAGCATAGTTGCGCGCATGCCCTCCCCTTCGGCGGGCCCCATCAGCGACACGACACGTCGCTAACACGCCACGATCACGCAGCACAGCCAACGGGCTGGTACCAAGCCACACACACTCTCATAAGCGCCAACATTCGTCTTATTATTTTCTTGACGTCTTCCGTATCCTTTCCGATTACGGTTCCGTTTACCTCTATGTCCTTGCCCTTTCTTACCTCATATAGGATCCTACGCTCATCTAGGAAGAGGTCAATGGGAGTTTGTTCTGCTACCACGCAGAATGACTCCATGATGCTGTGCGATATGCGCTTGTATGTGCTATAAGCACTTCACGCTGCACAACCCTAAGAACTTTCTTGTCTTTCACAGTACACAGATTGACCCATCCTGCAGCCGCATATGTGACTACTGGGATGAACATTCCCCGGTAAATTGTGGAAAGCATTTTATATTTAAGACCCCATTGGGATCTTGCCAGCTTGCCCAGCTTGTTGAAGAGTGATCCTACTTTACTCTTTAGATATTTGCAATATGTTTCGACTCGCATACCCCTGTCGAATGAACACCAAGGTACCTAACCGAGTCTTTGAATTTGATTTTTGACTCACCTATCCTAACAGCGGGTGGTCTACTTTTAAAGTTTACTTTTCTTTTCCTTTTCTTTGGCTTTCTATCCTGGCGTACTCCTCATTGTCTGTCGACTTGGGCCCTCCTTAACTCCTCGCTCTTCTAAGCAAGATTGCTTCAGTCGCTCGGAGATTTGGAGTTTGGCCGATTTGCACCATCCAACTATCTGGTCTACTAGTTCCTGGCTTTTAACTTCTATCTCCCTTCAGGAGTTACCGTTTACCAATATAACAAGATCGTCTGCATATGCTATGGAGCGATCTTTAGCCTGTGTCTCTATTCTTAGTAATTCATCGAATATTAAGTTCCAGCAGGTTGGCCCAAGCACTGAACCCTGCGGGCATCCTCTTGTTGCCCACTTCGATACTTTTGTATCGCCTATTGAGATGCTCACTTGTCTTTTATCGAAATAACTTCAAAGAACTTCGAAGACATTTTTAGGACACCTCTTGACTTTAGTCCTTGCAACACTAGGGGCCACAACTACTAGACGTTGTCAAAGGCACCGGAAATGTAAAAGAGCAACGCCACGGTATACCTCCCTTCGGAGGCAGAGACTGCTCGCCGGAGCTCCATGACCGCATCTTCCTGGCCGGCATAAAACCGAACTGCCGATCAGAGACCCTTCCCGGCGCCAGTGCCGTGTCTGTTAGGCGCATTTTGAGAAGCTTCTCGAAGAGTTTCCCTATTACAGGGAGGAGACATATAGGTCTTTGACATATAGGATTTTGGATCCTTCACGTCCTTGTCCTCACCCTTCAGAAGGACTCGTAATGAGCCCTCCTTCCAGATTTTAGGAAAGACGCCCCACTGAAGGCATCCATTACACAACCTTAGGAATTGTTCAAGGATTTCTCTTACCGATATTTTTAATACTTTGATCTCTATCAAGTCTATACCTAGAGTTTTGTCGTTTTTGAATGTTTTGACCGCTATATCCATTTCTTTCCCCGTGAAGAATGGGGCGTTCGCTGTATCTGGCGCTATTTTTGCTAGGTTTCTTATTTCGCCTTGTTCTTGCGTATCTTCATGGCGTAGATCATTTAGTATATGCATATCTCGCAACCATTGTACTGTCTCTTCTACGGTCTCTTCTACGGTCTTTGTTAGGTACTCACCTCTTCTAAGCGTGCCTTTGACCTTTTCTATTTTCAGCTTGTCCGCTTGCTGTTTATATACAAAGCCCCATGGCTTTTCATTGCCGCATTTTGTGACAAACTTTTGCCAGCTTTCATACTTCGTCCTTCTTATCGCCTTGTTGTATTGGCGTTTGGACTTTTGATATTCTTGCTGTAAGGTACTGATTGCTTTAACTTCGGATTCAGTCCTTTGTTTTCTTGATCCTCTTAATGCTTGGATCATTTTCCTTTTCCGGCTCACCTCTTTTTTCATCTTTGTCAGTTCTTCCGTCCACTACGGATTCGACTTTCTAAAAACTCTTTTCCTCATCGATTTCTCGCATGCTTCCAAGATAACCTCCTGTAACTCTCCGGCCATTCTTTCTACTGCCTCCGCAGATCTCGGGCTGAGGGCCCCAAGCCTTGATCCGGATAGATCTTTCAAGCTCTCACTGAATCGGCCCGTCGTACGTCGAACCTACTGTTCGTAGTCCTGCGGTCATTTGGCATCCTTGGTGTCCTCAGACTGATCTCTACGGGACTGTGGTCACTAATTGTCCATTCTCGCCTCACCTTCCATGTGCCGATGAGTTGGCTTATTTGAGAGGACACCAGGGGTGTCACAGAGGGGTCACATTTATGAAAGACGATCCCCTCCTCGTTTCGAAGATGGGCCCTTGATAGGCTTCGTTTATTACCTCAAGGCCAAACACGCGGATGAGGATCTCAAACTTCCTTTCTCTTTCGTCAGTCTCGTCAGGGGAATCCCAGAGCGACGATCGCGCGTTGACATCTACCGCCACTATAAGTCTTTCGCCCCTCAGGAAATGAAACACCTTTTCGAGGTGCCTGAGGTGGCCCTCGATTTCGTTGCTGTACTGAAAGTAACATGACACGACGTATATTGATAGGCCAGGGGCCTGCACTTCCGCACACACACAATGGGTTGTACTAGGCTACGAGACGAATATCATCTGCAGCCGGGAGTTGCTGATCGCTATCATCGCCCATGGGCGTTCCAAGCGCACTGCAGCAACTTTCATCCCCGTTCCTAACCCATAAAAGGTGTGGCTCTCGCCTTACTTCCTGTACATATGGTTCCTGTAATAACAGGATGTCAAGTTGCTTTTTGGCGACGAGCTGATGTACCTCGCCTGTTACCGCAGCTGACCGCCCCATGTTCAGCTGCAGTATCCTGACTTTTATTGACTTAGAGCCAGATGATACCGCCTGAATGCCATGTCTTTGCGGTTCATATTCTTGCGTATCGCATCTTTGTAGGACTATGCTGACTTCACGATGGTACTTTTTGTCTGTTTTCGCCACTTGTCTTTTTTGTTGTTGGTATTGCTTCACCAGATTGTCACATCGCTCCAGGGCTATTTTGACAGCGCGAAGTTTACTAATTGTCTTTATTGGCCCTTTTCGAGCGTCACATCTCTCCAGGACTATCTTGACACTTTGACCCTTGCTAATCTTGGCTATTCTCCCAGCCTTGGTGTTCAGATTTTGCCTTTCTTTACTGTTGTTGTTATTATTATTATTATTATTATTATTATTATTATTATTGACTTCCATATAGTTATTACTTTTGCTTTGGTAGAAGGAAGAAATCAAGTGGCGCACCCATACGCCACAAAGTCTGATTACTCCAGGGGGGCGACAGGTCATTCGAGACTACTCGGTTTACGTTCCGCAGCCATGCAAACCCTAAGCACGACTTCCTACACCTTGGCCTTTGAACGAGCGCCATTATTTGGAAATTACGCTTACCATTAAGCATTCATCCATCGGTGTTTGATGTGAGCTGAAAAAGCTGAAAATGTAGATACATATATATATGAATATTTGAAGTGAAATTCATCCGCTCGTTAGACTCCCTGGTTCCGCCAGGGCCCGAGCTCGAACCGTGTCGGTCCCAAAGGGATCTCTCACCCACCGCCATCGCCTTCCTTTCCGTGAAAAGGGGAGGCAGCGACGGCAGGGTTTAAACGAGCGGCTCCGCCACAATTTTTGTGGTTGTGATGCCACATAAGAGCCATTTGGCCTTTACGGCGCCGACTCGTAGCTATGCTGTGTCGATAAGTCCTCCTTAGAGATGCCGACCCCGACCTCGACATCAAAGAACCTCAAGCAGAGGGATCAAGGTGCTGAGAGGGCCAGCAGCTCCAGGATGCAATGTCAAAACCAAAACCATCATTCAATCATCATTCAATCAATCAATCAATTCTCTGTTAGCCACATAAGAGCCATTCGGTCTTTCGACACCGACTCGTGGCAATGCTGTGTGGAAACATACGAGGGCGGACCGATAAGTACTTAGCCTCAACGCCCGATGGAACCACTATCGCAAGAGAAATTTACTAACGTGTAGTACATTCTCGTAGACGGCTACTGTCAAAATTTCAGCCGAATCGGACTTGTAGTTTTGTTTTGACGTGTGTGGAAGCGGGCGTGTCCGCGGATTTTAGAAAAATGAAAAAAGCAATATCGGTCGGTGATTCGACAAATTGGTCGAATTGGGCTACGAGCTGCTCCCCATCCACCATATTCTCCAGATTTGGCCCCGTGCGACTTCTTTTTGTTTCCAAACTTGAAAAAGTCACTCGCCGGGCAGAAATTTCAGTCGAACGAGGAGATCATCGCTGCCACGGAGGCCTACTTTGCAGATCTCGAGAAAACGTACTTTTTAGACGGGTTAAAGAAGTTGGAGCATCGCTAGGTCAAGTGTATTGAGCTAAAAGGAGACTATGTTGAGAAATAAATCGCCACTTTTCCAAAATTTTCGTTTTTCTTTTGTAGGCTAAGTACTTATCGGACCGCCCTCGTACAGTGCTACAGATGCCTGGAAGCCGGGCACATGCAGCAGAGGTACACCAGCACCGTAGACCGCTCCGGGTGTTGTTATCAGTGCGGGGGCATGCGGCGCGAGAGTGCCGCGCAAAGGTCGATTGCCTCGTGTGCCGTGGGCTCGGCCGCCCCTCGGGGCACCGCATCGTCGGATGCGCCGCCGCAAAGACGAAAGAGAAGAGGAGGGGGGGTCAGAAGCTCAGCGGTCCTCCCACCGTCGCGGGGCAGATCCTCGCGACGGCGACGGTGGCGGCAGTGCCGCGGCCGACGTCGAGATGGCTGTCGTGCCGGGGACAACCACGGCGGCCGATGAGACCGACAAAATGGACGGGGAGGGCGAAGAGCGAGAGACCAAGTAATCAAATAATGTCCTGCGCCCTCGCCCAGACCAACCTCAACCACTCGACCGGGGCACAAAACATGTTCATGCAATGCCTCGCCGAGTGGGAGGGAGGGCTGGCCATCGCCCTACCGAATCCCAGAGAGTCACCCCAACTGAGCGGGGGACTCTCTGGGTCGAGTGGTCAGCCTGCACGCGCGCGACACCCCGCCGATTGATTCCCATATCGACGGGGGAGGGGTTCACATTAGTAGATTGGGGGCCCATCGACGTCACGGGGTACTATTTCTCTCCTCGCCTAGGCAGGAGGGAATTCGAGGACGCCCTGAAGTCTCTGGGGGAGCATATGAGCCGGCGCTCCCCCAGGCCAATACTGGTGGATGGGGACTTCAACGCCCACGCGTTGGAGTGGGGTTCCCCATCCATCGACTCCAGGGGTGACAGCACCCTGCTGTAAGCGGCGAGGCATGGCCTCATTTTGCTCAACAGAGGCCGTGCCAGCACTTTCGTGGGGGTCCCGGGGGAGTCCATCGTTGACCTGACGTGGACGACTCCCGCGGTCATCAGAATAAAGGGATGGCACGTGGACGCCAGCTCCCTGGGGGAGTTGTCGGATCACCGGCTGATCCGGATGGAGCTGGTGTCCACTCCCGCGGAGGTGTCACGTAGACGCCGACAAAAGGTGGAACGTCGATGGGTCCTGCGAAAACCCCGGCACTCTCGAGGTGAGCCTCCTCTCCTCCACTTGGCCGGAACGAAACCCGGCCAACACGGTGGAGGAGGAGGCCGAGTGACTCGGGGACGCCATGTCGCGCGCGTGCGATGCATCGCTGTCGTCCAATGGCGAGAAGGGCAGCCTACTGGTGGTCCGAAGGGCTGCGTCGGCCCACCGTGGCTGTCACGAGGATGTATACACGCCGCAGGCGGCGAGGCACCGACGAGGAGAAGGAAGCGGCCGCCGGGGTGCTCCGAGACGCAAGAAGCGCCCTTAGGGCGGCCATAAGGAAGGCGAAGGCCAACGCCTGGTGGGAGCTCGTCTCCTCCCTGGACAGGGACCCGTGGGGGAGGCCCTATAAGATCGTAACGAAGAAGCGTGGGCCCCCCCCCCCCCCGATAGCGGAAACTCTGGACGCTCGGTTCCTGGAGAACATGGTGGCCGCCTTCTTTCCCACCAGGGAAAGAGATATCCCAGAGAGGACTGGCCCCCCGTCTGGATGGACGGAGGAGCTGAGCGTCACCGGGGAGGAGATGGGGAAGGCTTTCACTCGCCTGAGGGGAAGGCCGCGGGCGCCCGGACTCGACGACATTCACGGTAGGATCTGGCTCGCCGCGGCCCCCATCATGAGTAAACTCTATACCAGCTGCCTCAAAGAGGGAAGCTTTCCTAGGTCGTGGAAGAGGGCTCGGCTTGTCCTTCTATGCAAGGAAGGCAAGCCGACGGAAAGTCCCTCCGCGTACAGGTCTATATGCCTGCTGAACGATGCGAGAAAATTGTTGGAGCGCATCATCACCGCCCGCATCGTCCGGCACCTGTCCCGGGATGGTCCTAACCTGTCTCGCGGTCAATACAGCTTCCGAGAGGGGCTCGGATGCAGAAACACGGGTAAGGGAGGTGGATCGTCGCGGCTCTTCCTTCGGGAATCCGACACACACCGGCCAGCAGGGGTCTGCGTTCCCCCTAGTTCGAAAACACGGACGCAGGGACACGGGTACAGATGGCGGATAGGCGCTGCACCGGTGCTGATGCCACTCGCCATCGAACAGAGGCTTGCCTTCCTCTGGATAATCTACGAATGGCAGGGACACGGGAAGGAGGCTGGGGGTAGCAAGGGACCGGTCCCCGAAGTATCCACGGCCGAACAGGGGTCCGCCTTTCCCATGTATAAAACATGAAGTGCGGGCGCGACTCGGAGGTGATCCGGCAATATGGCGGGAACACTTCCGAACTCATGGCATGGCCTGACCGGTGGGGGGGGTGAATACCGTTCGCATGGTGTCCCGCTCCCGGTTGCCCGCCCGGGAGCAATGGGGCTCGCTCCCTCCTTTCGCCTGGAGTGGAGAGATCCGGCTGGATGCGGTGGTTTTAACCACTTGCCGCCGCCGGTACCTGCGAGCGGAGGTAGCCTCCTCTGCCAACACAGGCGTCTGCTGTAGTGGGGGTTCTGCCTCACCCTACTATATATATATGTGCCCTGCTGCGCGTGTGTATGTATATATATATATATATATATATATATATATATATAGATATGTATATATGCGTATGTGCGCAATATATATATAAAACAATCGGAGGTGGCGGGCGTACCACACGGTCCCTCTAGACCAGTGAACCTGAGGGGCTGTGCAGATTTTATAACGGGATGTAATCCCCTCTAGGCGAAAATCGGAGGGGCTGGGAAGGATGGAGCACTCTGCTCCTGATTTCTTTTGTCCCTCTCGCGGGCTGCCACCTTGTCGTGGTGAGAGGGCTCCCCCGCGGGTCGCTTGCGGCACGCGGGGGTCTAAGAGCAGCCTGTACGGACTCCCTCCTCACGGGGGGAGTCTGTAGACCGGGTCCGGCACCCCAAGGGTCTCCTCTCCTCGTGGGAGGGACTCCTGGGGTCTCGTCCTTCGGGACGGGTCTCCAGTGTGCCGGTAGGGGTTGGCGGCCCTGACTTCAATCGCCCGGTGGCACGGCACCGTCAGGGGGAGGATTGCTCCCTTCCCGTGCGTGATGTGGGGTTTCGACCCCCACTGCACGTAGACCCCCGTGGGGCCCTCCCCTCCTCCCTGTGAGGTGGGGTGGTTCCTTTGGGATTTGCGTGCAAAAGGATCGACGCGGGTGCTCCCGCAGACGAGACGGCCCGTATGCTGGGTGCTCCTGGCTGCAGGCTGGCTCATGCCACTGAGGGGGATGGGGTCTCCGAGAGCCTCGGCTCATTGCACCGGGGACTTCTCCCGCCTCGAGAGGTGCGGACTCTGTCCGTAGGGGAAGACGGGGCCGCGCGGACTTCGGTCTGTCGCGGAACCACCCGTCTCTCCTGGTGGGGGGTCGCGCGGCCGCTCGGACGTATTCGGAGGCAGGGCGCGCGACTCCCGCCCCCTCCGGGTCGCTCGGACGTATTCCGAGGTCGGGGCCGGGGGGGCGTCGAGTATTGTGCCCGGTGTCTCCGCGACGGCGTCCCTTCCGAAGCGGGACACCGGGCGGCGCAAACAACGCTGGTCGCCACGGCGGCTAGGGTCCGGAAGGGGCGCCGCTTCCGTGATCTGAACCGTCCGTGGGGCCGCCCCGGGTGGCGCCACCCGCAGCGGTGCCCTCGACATCGGAGACGAGGGACCCCTGAAACTCGTGAGTGGGCTCGCACCACATCCGCTCACGGGGAGTAAGGGGCCGGAGGCCAGTGTCCCCGATGATACATTCCGGGGACCCGAGCCATATGCTAGCCCCCCGGAGGAACTCGGGGCCCCCTCTCCTGATTCTTCGGGGGAGGGGTGAGGGTACACCCTGGCTGGCGGAGCCGCTGCGGGCCGTGGGCATCAATCTAATGGACAATATAAATTCTCAACATAATGTGGAGGGAGAACGCTCGCTTCAGAGTGTAGAGGCGGACGCTCGCTCAACTATGAGCGACAGTTCGCACAAACAACGTCCCGGCCCTGCGAGCAGCAAGGCCGGGGCGCGCGCCGAGGCGGTCGCCTACGAGGGAGCGCTGTCGAGGGCCGGTTCTACGGTCTCGCTGAGCTCCCTTGGAGGAGAGAGCCGAAAACGGCCGGCCGAATGTGTTGTCTCCTCCTCGGATTCCGAGGGGGAGTCAACAAAAAGGTCCAGGGGGAAGCCAGCTCTAAATCCCGAACATGTCGGAAAATATACTGCCGAGGCAATGGCAAAGAAGGCCGAAAAGGCTAAAGCCCGGCAGCTAAGAAAGGACCACCGGACGATTTTAGATCCGGAAGTTGAGCCATCCTCCACATCGGTCAGGAAGGCCAAAGAGAAGGCTGTCGAACTCGCCCTCGAGTTCGACGAACAACCGATTTGCGCAGTCGCCGCGGTCGCAACACGCGAACTGGCGACCATTGCCAAGTCGGTTGAGCGATCAAAGAACATCAGGGGCGACATAGTGAGGGATATGTGGACAGCATACACCAAGCTGTCCGCAGCCCTCACGTCAGTCTTTACGAGGGCGGGTGATAGCAGCCTAGCCGCGAACATAGACCAGAGGGAGGAATGCTCCAGACTCGCCTGGACGAAGGAGACGCCGGCTGAATGAAGAGTTGGTGTTCCTCCGCTCCAGGGTCGCGGTACTGGAACACGGCCGGGGGAGGTCCACCTCCCGTCGCACATCCGGCAGGGATAGGGTGCCGGGAATGGAATGGGACTCGATCATGGAGTGGTCGGGTCCCGATAGCCTGGCTGGCGACCGCAGTCCAATTAGGACTAGAGGAAGGACTGCTCCCGCGGAGGGGGAGAGGCCGCGCGTGACGGTCACGGAGGAGGACCTGAGATCTCCATATTTCAGGCCTCCTCTGCAGGGAGTTAACAAGCAGCTGAACCCCCTGGCGGCCGTCGCGGACAGGACCGCTCCTGCTGGCAAGACACCCCCTTCGAAAAATAAAAGGAGGGAGAATGCCGACAGGGTCGATGATGAGGAGGGCCGCATCGAGCGGCTCATCGTGCGGCTCCTGCTCCGTCTCCTGCGGGAGATGGGGGTCGCCCCGATGACGGCGCCGTCAACAAAGCCGCGGAGCGGTCTGGCCGCTGCCACACCGGCGAAGAGGGCCGCCAAGGCCGCTCCCAAGACGGGAGAGAGCGCAGCCAACGCGCCTCCCCCCGCCGCTAAGGCGAATCTACCGCCCCCGGCTGTCCCCAAAACATTTGTGGACGGGGGGACGGAGACGGACGCGAACGAGGCGACCTGGACGCAGGTCGTTTCGAGGGGGGCAAAGAGAGCGGCCGCCAAGGCGAAGAAGGCGGAAGCGGAGCCGCCCCGGCCCCTCCCCAAGAGCGCGAAGAGCGCCGTGGCGCCCGTGGCCCCCGCTCCCAATAAAAAGGGGAGCGGTGGGAAAAAGGGCGGGACGGCGATGAAGGAGAGCACTGCCGCGAGGCCTCCAGCCTCCGGCAAGAAGGCTCCCCTCCCGAAATTGAGGCCGCCAAGTTCAGCGGCCATAGTGGTGACCTGCGCCGACCCTACCTCCTACCAAGAGGTGGTAGGGAAGGCAAGATCCTCGATCTCCCTCAAGGACGTGGGGATCGAGGATCTCCGTCCCAGGAGGGCCATCACAGGGGCCCTTATTTGGGAGGTCCGGGGCCCGGAAAGTCGAGTCAAGGCGAACGCGCTGGCCGAGAGGCTGACGGCCGTCTTCGCAAACAGGGACGATGTGAGGGTGTCCCGCCCATCGAAGACGGCCGAGATCCGGGTCACCGGACTCGATGATTCGGCCACCCCCACCGAGGTGGCACAGAATCTGGCGAGGGCCTGCAAGCGACTCCCACCGGAATTTAAGGTGGGAGAAGTCAGCAGGGCCCCCAACGGGCTGGGCACCTGCTGGGTGCGGTGCCCCGTAGAGGCGGCCAAACAATTAGTGGCCGCCTCACGAGTCAAGGTGGTGTGGTCGAGCTGCAGGGTGGCCCTGCTGCCGGCCCGGAGCCTCCAATGCTTCCGGTGCTTGGAAGCTGGCCATGTCCAGGCCAAATGCACAAGCACCGTGGATCGCTCCGGGTGCTGCTACCGGTGTGGGGGCATCGGCCACGCGGCGAGAGAGTGCCGCGCTAAGGTCGATTGCCCCGTGTGCCGCGAGCTCGGCCGCCCCTCGGGGCACCGCATCGGCGGCGCCGGA
The DNA here is from genome assembly GCF_024713525.1 of Acromyrmex echinatior. Classification (NCBI taxonomy): domain Eukaryota; kingdom Metazoa; phylum Arthropoda; class Insecta; order Hymenoptera; family Formicidae; genus Acromyrmex; species Acromyrmex echinatior. The sequence continues at coordinate 12,717,165 of NC_141861.1, forward strand.
TGCGCCGCCGCTAAAGCGAAGGGCAAGAAGGGGGGGCAGAAGCCCAGTGGCCCCCTCACTGCCGTTGCGGGACAGCCCCCCGCGGCGGCAGCGACCACCGCAGAGACAACGTCGGCCGTAACAGTGGCCGACATTGAGATGGCCGTCGTGGAGGAGTCACCCCCCACGGCGGTCGCAGACGTGGCCGACAAATCCAACGTCGGTGGGGGCGAGGAACGAGGTAACAACAATTAATGTCCCTTGTCCTCGCCCAGGTTAACCTCAACCACTCGGCCGGGGCGCAAAGCATGCTAATGCAGTGCCTCGCCGAGTGGGGGGGTGGACTGGCCATCGCCGCAGACCCATACCATATCCCGGAGAGTCACCCCAACTGGGCGGGGGACTCCCTGGGACGAGTGGCGGTGGTTAGCCGGCACGCGCGCGACACCCCGCCGATGATTCCAATATCGGCGGCGAAGGGGTTCGCTCTGGTAGAGTGGGGGCCCATCGATGTAGCGGGGTGCTACTTCCCTCCTCGACTAACGAGGAGGGAATATGAGGACGCCCTGGAGTCTCTGGGGGAGCACATCAGACGACGCTCCCCCAGGCCAGTACTCGTGGGTGGGGACTTCAACGCCCATGCGTTAGAGTGGGGTTCCCCATCCACCGACTCCAGGGGCGACAGCACCCTGCTGTGGGCGGCGAGGCACGGCCTAGTCTTGTTGAATAGAGGCCGTCCCAGTACCTTCGTGGGGGCCCGGGGGGAGTCCGTTGTCGATCTGACGTGGGCGACCCCCGCGGCTGCCGCCAGGATACGTGGTTGGCACATGGACGCCAGCTCCTTAGGAGAATTGTCGGATCATCGTCTGATCCGCATGGAGCTGGTGTCCACCCCCACGGAGGTGTCGATAAGACGCCGCCTACATGAGAAGGAACGTCGATGGGCCCTGCGCAAGTTGGACCCCGGCGCCCTCGAGGTGAGCCTCCTCTCCTCCACGTGGCCGGAACCCAACCAGGCCCGCTCGGTGGCGGAGGAGGCCGAATGGCTCGGGGACGCCATGTCGCGCGCGTCGATGCCCCTCTGCCATCCTGTGGCGAGGAGGGCAGTCTACTGGTGGTCCGAGGGATAGCTGAGCTACGACGGGCCGCCGTAGCTGCCCGACGGAGGTTCACCCGCCGCAGACGACGGGGCACCGACGAGGAGGTGGAAGTGGCCGCCGAGGCGCTCCGTGAAGCTAGGAGCGCCCTTAGAGCGGCCATTAGGAGGGCGAAGGCCGACGCTTGACGCGACCTCGTCTCCTCCCTTGACAGGGATCCGTGGGGGAAGCCCTATAAAATTGTGACGAAGCAATTTCGTCCGTGGGACCCCCCGATAATGGAAACCCTGGACGCTCAGTTCCTGGAGGATGTGGTGGCCGCCCTCTTTCCCAATAGGGAAAGGGAAATACCGGAGAGGGTCGGCCCCCCGTCCGAATGGACGGAGGAGCTGGGCGTCACCCGGGAGGAGATGGTGATGGTCTTCGCCCGCCTCAAGGGGAGGCCGCGGGCGCCCGGACCCTCTGGTGTACACGGAAGGGTCTGGCTCGCCGCGGCTCCCATAGTGGGCAGCCGTCTGAGGCGGCTCTTCACGAGCTGCCTCAGAGACGGCATATTTCCCAGGCCGTGAAAAAGGGCCAGGCTTGTCCTCCTCCGTAAAGAGGGCAAGCCAGCGGAGAGTCTCTCCGCTTATAGGCCGTTATGCCTGTTGGACGATGCGGGGAAATTGCTGGAGCGAGTCATCGCTGCCCGCATCGTCCGGCACCTGTCCCGGGATGGTCCCAATCTATCCCGCGGTCAGTATGGCTTCCGGGAGGGTCTATCGACTATCGACGCCGTCAGGCAAGTCAGGGCCCTCACGGAGCAGATGACCGCGGGAGGGGAGGTGGCGTTGGCGGTATCCCTTGACATCGCCAACGCCTTTAATAGCATCCCATGGGGCCGGGTAGTGGGGGCGATGAGAGGACATCACCTCTTGCCCCCCTACCTAGTCGCTATTATAGAGGACTATTTCCGGGACAGGCAGCTGGAGTTCCATAACAAAACGGGACTTCAGCAGCGGAGGGACGTGTCGTGCGGCGTTCCACAGGGGTCCGTGTTGGGACCCCTACTCTGGAACGTCGCATACGACTACGTTCTCCGCGCGGCCCTACCCCCCGGCTGTCACGTCGTTTGTTACGCGGACGACACGTTGGTGGTGGTCGGGGCCACGACCTGGGGGAGAGCCGTCGGTACGGCAAACGTCGCAGTGGCGTGCGTGGTCGGCTCCATTAAGGAGTTGGGCCTGAGGGTGGCCCCCACTAAATCGGAAGCTCTTTTCTTCCACGATGGAAAGAGCGGGGTGCCCCCTCAGGCACATATAGTGATGGATGATGTCCGCGTCCCGGTGAGGCCAACGATCAAATATCTAGGCCTTACCGTGGATGGTCGCTGGGGCTTCGTCGAACACTTCGACGAGCTAGCCCCGCGGTTGGGCCGCCGAGCAGACGCTCTGCTCGGCCTCATGCCCAACCTCCACGGTCCGAACGGGTCGGTCAGGCGGGCTTATATGCACGCCGTCCTGTCCGGGGCCCTTTACGGGGCCCCGGTATGGAGTGGGAAGGCCCTGGCCAGCCGCCGAATAAAGCAGAAGTTGCACAGCGTGCAACGGCGGCTGGCCTTGCGCATCTGTAGGGCCTACAGGACGGTGTCGTACGCCGCCGCCATGGTCCTCGCGGGGATTCCCCCTGCCAAGTACGTGGCCGACGCCCTGGCGGAAACCTTTGCCGGGGTGAAGGCCATTCGGCTTCGGGGGGGGATCGTTACCCCGAGGACCACTGACCGACCTGTGAAAGAGCCGTGTGTGCGGCGAACGTCGCAGTGGCGTGCGTGATCGGCTCCATAAGGGAGTTGGGCCTGAAGGTAGCCCCCGCTAAAACGGAAGTCATTTTCTTCCATGATGGGAAGAGCGGGATGCCCCCTCGGCCCAAATTGTGGTGGATGAAGTCCGCGTCTCGGTGAGGCCCACTATCAAATATTTGGACCTCACCTTGGATGGTCGCTGGGGCTTCGTCGAGCATTTCGACAGGCCAGCCCCACGATTGGGCCGCCGGGTAGATGCTCTGCTCGGCCTTATGCCCAACTTTCGCGGTCTGAATGCGTCGGTCAGGCGGGCGTATATGCACGTCGTCCTGTCCGGGGCCTTTTACGGGGCTCCGGTGGGGTGAGAGGGCCCTGGTCAGCCGTCGTATACAAGATAGATTGCACAGCGTGCAACGGCGGCTCGCCTTTAGTACGGCCTCTGTAGGGCCTATAGGACGGTATCATATGCGGCCGTCATGGTCCTCGCGGGGATCCTTCCTGCCGAGTATGTGGCCGACGCCCTGGCGGAGACCTGCGCCAGGGTGAAGGCCATTCGGCTTTGGGGGGGGGGGGAATCGTAATAGTCCCCCGGGGACTATTGACCGACAGAGAGGGAACACCCGTCGGCGGGTCTTTAGAGAGTGGTGTACCACTCTCGAGTATAGTCCGCCGACAACGGGCGCCCAGATCGTGGAGGCCATCCTCCCCTGCCTAGAGGAATGGATAGGCAGGGAATGGGGCGGACTATCATTCGACATGACGCAGGTGCTCACCGGATACGGATGTTTCGGGGAGTACCTGCGTCGCATAGGAAGGGAGCCGACCGCGCGCTGTTGCCACTGCGACGGGGACCGGGACACCGCGCAACATACGTTCGAGGCTTGCCCTGGGTAGGCGAGCGCGGTGTCCTGGTCCATGAAATAGGGGGGATCTCTCCCTGCCGGTGGTCTTTAGGACGATAGTCAGTGGGGAGAGCGCCTGGAAGGCATTCTCCTCCGAACAGGTTATGTCACAGAAGGAGGAAACCGAAAGAGAGAGGGAGCAGGTCCCGGGCGGCCCTCCTCCGCCGTCGCCGGGCAGCGGCAGCGATGATGGAGGTAACGAAGGGGGAAGATGGGCGGCGGGATGATTGCGGTGGACCACGTGGGCGCCGGCTTCAGCCGGGTCGCTCGTGCCCCGGGCCCCCACTCGCACATACGCGCCGCCAGGACCGCGCCACGGGGCGAGAACTGCGGCGACCTTCCTCCCCGATATCGGAGGAGGCAGACGAGGATGATGACGAGGATGCGGGGTCAAGGGCCCCTCCTCCCCCATCATCATCGAAGGCCCCGCGTCTCGGACGCGAGGATCAACGAAGCGGCGGCGGACTGTCGATCCCAGGGTCGCACCGCTGGATTGACTCCCCTGCGCACGGGGTTGTAGTACCGCCCCCCCACTCCTAGTCGCAACGACTCTGCACCGCCGCGCGCGGGAAATGCGCCGCGAGAACGTGTCTCGCGGCGCGACACATCGATGATATGAGGGGCGACAAACTCTCGATTGGCGCCCTTTGGGGGGCCGAGATCCCCAACTTCCGCCCCTCGACAACAATCGGGGAGGGGGCGGGCGCTGGGATGGTGCCCCCTCCCCCAGCGCCCGATTCGGGCAGTCCGTGCCACGCGCCGCCTGGAGCCGTTTCTCCGACCCCGGGCGGGATCGACTCGGCAACAGCCTGAGGGGCTCCCAGAAGTATGCTGCACGTGTTCCTGGGAGCTCCTCAGCTATGGTCCATTCAGGACACCCGGAAGGGTTTTAGTAGGTACAAGCTTCACATAACCCTGGGCTCTCCCCCGAGGTATGTGTTAGGCACTTCCCCCCTCAAAAAAAAAAGTATGGCATGATTTTTTTTTACACAATACGTTTTGCATATAAAAATATTAAGATAGTGATATAAAAAAAACCAATAGTTTACGAGATATTTTACACTTTATTCTAGCATATATTGACATAAAATGTAATTCGTAAACTATTAACTTTTTGATAATCATACGTTAATGTTTTTATGAATAGAATAATGAGATGAATCAGTTGGTATACAAAAAATACATATTTGCTTATTTAAAAAATTATTTATTTTGCAGCCATATTTTTTTAAAACAACTATGTATTTCCTTTACACCAATTAATTCAGCTCATTATTCCGTTCACGTAAATATTAAGATACGATTATCAAAAAGTTACGAGTATAAAGTATCTCGTAAATTAGTAGTTTTTTTATATTGCTGTCTTAATACTTTTATATACAGAATAATTATAGGAATTATATTGTATAAAAAAATCATACTATTCTATTTAAAAAAGTGATATGGGTGACCTCTATATAACCTTGAAAAATCGATTTTTTTGAAAAATAATTTCATTATTTATTCCCTTTCGAATCGTACAACTTTTGTCTAAAACATTTTTCACTGCCGTGTTTAATTTTCGAGATATTTCAGTGTTTTGTTTGAAGTGCCCCACTGCATGTTATAGACAGAGTGTCCTAGAATAATCGCCAAATATTTCGCGCTGAGAACTAAACTGAGAATCAAAAAGTCCATTTTGCAATTTTCACAATACTTAACAGGATATTAATTACTAAAAACCGCCGAATATTGGTTTTCCATAATTTACTCGACTACTATCAACTTTATAGAAAAACAGCAAGAAACAAAAACTATTTATTTTCTTTTCATAGCTACAAGAATGTTATACAATTTTTTATCAATTTTTTAGTACTGCATTTTCTCATTGGTAATTATTTTTGTCAATATGAGAAAATGCGGTGCTAAAAAATTTTCAAAAAATTCTCAAAACTCTATGAGAAGAAAATAAATAATTCTTATCTCTGATTATTTTTTTTTGTAAAGTACAATATTTAATTAAAAAATTATTAAAAATTAATATCTGGCGAATTTTATTAATTAATAACTTATTAACTATTGCGAAAATTGCAAAATGGTGGAGGATTTTTCGACTCAATTTATTCCACTCTATCAGCACATGAAATATTTAATGATCATTTTAGGACACCTTATATATTATTGATTAATATATTATTAATCTATCTCATTCTCTTTCTAAATCTTTTCACTATTTTTCTTATTCGATATTATTTAATAACCATACATACGCTGTATAAATACTTATCCTATACTAAATCTAAACTACGTACCTATTTAAATTATTTGCTCGCACATACGCACACGCTATATATTGTTATTTTACCTCATTTTCTTTCTTAAATCCTTTTATTATTTTTCTTATTCGGTATTATTTAATTATTATATTTTGAGGCGTAGCAGCGCCAAATTTTTCTTACATTAAAAGTTTGTTATTTTAACTTTTTTATTTTATGCTGTTTCGTCTTTAATTGTTTTAAATTAAGTGTTGTATTCCATTGCAAATATGAAAGACGCTGAAATGGAAAATTAAAAATGCTTATTACTTACTTTTTTTTAATGAAATTGAATTATACATAGATATCACAGATATCATAGATTTAGCTTTGAAAAGGTTTTAAATGAAAGATGGCATTTTATTTCGCGGTCTTGTAGTATTCCTAAAAATGAAATTTTGAAAGTCTTAAAGTTTTGGAATCTATATTTTTCATCTTTGATAAAATAATTTATAAACGAAAATTTGAACACCTATGGTCTCTCCATTGTCGCCCATCATTGCAGATTTAGTAATGGAAAATCTGGAAAGGGAGGAGAGATCACGAAGTGCCTTTTATTATAGATATGTTAATGATATTACGATAGCGGTTCCAAATCATCTTATTAATGAATTTTTCAGTAGTTTTAACTCATTTCATCCGAGAATACAATTTACCTTGGGGTTGGAGGTAAAAAAATAAACTGAATTTTCTCGATGTCACGATCATTAATTCAAATTAGAGTTTAATGTGTTTCACAAACCAACCTTCTCAGGACGCTATCTTAACTTTTTATCTCTCCACTCTCTTTCTCAAAAGAAGAGTGTTTTGATGAACATGGGGGACAGAACATTTTTATTATCTCACTCCAAATATCATGATGATAACTTAAATTTCATTATTAAAATGTTTTTAGACAATCCCATTAAGTTTATTTTTGATAGGATGACTATTAATTATCGACTTAGATCTTTATTTAAACAAAAAATTCTGAGACAATCAAATAAAAAGAAAGATATTAAAATAGATAAAGAAAAAACATCATGATTTACTTTATCATTCTTACCATTTGTTTATGAAAAATATAAGAGCATCTAAAAATCTTGATATCAAGTTATCTTTCTTTAGTCTTAACAAACTTGATGCGATTATTAAAGCTCAAAAGGAACATGATTCAAAGAAAAATGTACGAGATAAATTGTAAAAATTGCAACGCATTCTACATAGGACAGACTGAGAGAAAGTTGAATACTAGGATTAAGGAACACCGTAATGACATTAACAAAAAAAACTGAAAATCTGTTAGTCATCTCGGAACACAGATTACAATTTGAACATGAATTTGATTTTGATAACGCCAAAATATTAGATAATGAAAGATATTTGGGGAAAAGATTATCGAAAATGCTTAATATCAAGCTACAAAATAATGATTTAAATACACAAAATAACACTGAATTTTTACCATGGTTATTTAAGCATTCTTAACAAGTTTTGAAATCACATTAGTTTTATTAATAAGATTTTCATGAAAAAATAAATAAATAAATAAAATAAGGTATGTAGAATTTTAATTTCTTGATAAATTAATTGGTGATTTGTCAAAAACACAGTACATCATTATAATTTTTTAATCTATGACTTTTGAATATGTACATAATATAGACTACCATATGTGTGACTATCTTTATAATGTATATTCATGATTTAAATGTCTTAAATGTTTATTTTATTCTATGACTTTCCTTCACGCTCAACATAATGTTTTCAATGCTCATTTTTGAACGAATGTTGTTTGATACCGAAATCCATAACGGTATCAAATGTTCTTGCTTAATTCACGTTCTGACATTATTATAATGTTTTACAATGTGCAGTCAAGGAGTGCAGTAGGTAAATCTTTTCAAGATTCGCTTTCCTCTCCACCACTGTCTTGCGCTAATTCTTTTTTACCCTATAGCGATCATTTAGCCGTACAACTTTTTGACAGTTGCGCTTTTAAATTTTGAATTGAAAGACTCTACTTGCTGCACTCTTTGATTTAATATATTATATGTACAACCAAAAACATCACAATTACTTCATTGCTGAAGATGGCTCGAATAGAGCTGAAATGTTCGATCGATATTGTATGATAAGAATTGAAATATATTATTGTGAAGATTAGACACACCGACTTCTGCGCTATTATTGCTCTCAATCGCCCGGATATTTCTGATTGATGATTGTTGATTTATAGGTAGTGATTTATAGTACATCATTTAGATTAAAATAGAATAATTTTTCAATAGAAAATGAAAATACAGTACAACTTTTATTTATTAAAATTAATGTTATTTTTTTTAAGAAATAAAAGTGTAATCATTTGAATTGGAATATGATAATTCTGAATGGAATAAAGATACTATCATTTGGATGTTATTTGATGAAAAATATATGCATAAATACAAAGTATAATGGTATATGTTATACGTTGTAAGAAAATTATATTCTTTTCGCAATTAATACAATGTAAAGACTTCATTTTATTTTTTTTTAAATACATATTATTTAATTATATAATAATAATAATTTTTTTCTTAAAGTATATTAGTTTATGTAATGATTTTTTTTAAAAAAGAAAACATGCCCACTTGACATCCTTTTTTTACCTTGTTTTTAAAAAAATCTTTAGATAATTTTTATAATTAATAAAATAATTTATAAAGCCTCTAAAAATATAATAAAGGATCCACAAACTTTATGGAAATTAAATTTCAGTCGAATTTGTTAAAAATTTGATATATTGTAGATTTTGTCGTCCTGATAAAAAAATCTCCATAGATACGTACTCTGAGTACATCAAATACGATAGATAACGCTATTTAAACCTTCCTTTATGGAAGATTTAAATTTAAGACTTGACTGTAAATATGGATATTTTTATAGCTGACTACAATTTGGTTATGCCCTCAAAATAGCGGCATATTTAAAATATGTATATGCTCTTAACTGATGATGTGCGTTTTCAATTGATACCGCCGGTGTGTAAGCATGTTAATTAAAAAGAAGATTAAGACGATGGCTAGATTCTGGTTTTCTAAAGATTTCTTCGAAAAGTAATAATTTAGACTTCGAATATAATAAAAGAAATATTAGAAATAATGTTTTGCATTGTTGATTCAAAAAATTGTTTGAATTAAACTGATCTTACTTATTTATATCATTCAATAATATATAATAGAATTCTTGACAAGATGATATAATTACAAGAATTACAAATTAATATTGTGAGTGTTAGTGAATGTGGTAACGAATAACCAAAGATTTTAGCTTTGGATTGTTTTGCAATCACACATAATTAATCACACAGAAAATTACATCTATAATTCTCGAATTTTTATCTAATTAGTGATATTATAGATTATCTGTCGAATATAGTACGTTTTCACTACAATTTTGATAGTTTTAACCAAACAATTATTTACACTGACTATAAATTGTTAATTTATATTGTAAGTAATAAGAAATTGACTAATTACAATCGAATATGAGGAGAATAAAATTGATTATTTTAATTAATGAAATTTCAATTTAATTTTTTCGTATTTAATAATTTGTATCTTCTGAGGTTTGTAACGATATTATTATTTGTACAAATTTTTTAAGTAATAATAATATATTATTACTTAATTTAAAAAATTTTGATATTTCTACTCATTTTGATATTATTTGTGAGGGCAGTTTGATGTATTCGATAAACATAATAATTTCAATATAATATATTATAGGACCGTATATGTGATAACACAAACTACAGAAATCAAAGCCTTAAACAGTCTAGCTGGATCTGAATGCTTGTATGATTGTGTAAATTTATATACTATGTATGTAAGCCCTAGAAACGCGAAATAATTTCAGTGTTCTACATTGTTGATTCAAAAAATTATTAGTTGATTGAATGTTAGCAATTTCTATTCCTCTATCATAATCTTCTATTCCTTCTTTATTTATTGATACAATTAGGTTATTACAGAATATGTTATCAGATCGTATATATAATTTATTTCATGATTATTTGAGTTCTTTAAATACAAAAGTATTTTAATACTGTGTCTAATAATCTTCGTAAAATAAATTAATTATTTTTACTTGTGACCACTAAATGGATCCTTTATACGAGGGTCATTTGAAAAGTTTTGAGCCTCAACATGAAGATGACATTACTCGTCAAAATTATTTTGATACTACAATCGTACATGCTTTGTAAGATATCTGTGAAAATTGTAACCATTGTGGATGCTCAATTGTTGTTTGACAGTCATTTGTGCCAGTGTTTTTGTAAAAATGAAAAAAATCGAATATTGATGATTGCCATAACAAAAATTTACGAATTGATTACGGTTCGAATTAATTAACTACACACCATATTCACAGATCTAATCCCCGACAACTTTTTCCTGTTTCTTAGACTCAAAGTTAAGTTCGGAAAACACAGATTTTTATCAAACGAAAATACTCACATCGACTGATACAAATGACTCTCAAACAACAATTGACCGTCCAAAACATCCGTAGCCCAAATCGTCATATTTTTTTCCTTAACGAATAATACATTTTTTCTTAATTTTTTATTGAAGTCTATCTAAAAAAAATTATTACGTTATTAAATTCTTTTTTGATTAACTATAAATATTGAATTTTTTTGTACATCGGGTAACACTATGATTAGCGATGCTCATGATAGAATACGACAGCTGTATTAAAAACCCTTTTCATTTCATACATTTGTTTTCAGTAAGCATTTTTCCCATAATTGTTATTTTGTCATCTTTATTAATTTTCAAATTACAATATTTGTCATTGTCAAAGATAGTAATCTATTATACTTATCATATATATTCGCCGTCTATAATCAATTCAAGGCCGATACATTTATTATAAAAGATTTTTCTAAAGATAGTTTTGTTATATACTTCTAAACAATAAGGATAAATTTATATAAGCACGATTAATTGGTACCTGGAGGAATTTGGCGTGTATTTTCGAATGCAGTCTTATTACAAAATTATAAAATTATATTTTATTATTATTACTTTAATAAACTATTTTTTATTAAAATTAATGTATATTTTTTGTAATGATAGGAAGATATATAAAAACAAAGTAAGAAATAGAAACCGACCGAGTTAATATAACAACATAATATAATAGAGAGCACTTTAGGATCGATCTAAATTTGAAGTTGTAAATAATACAATATTCTTGGTTCATGAATTTAATTAATCTCAAATGATTGTACGCCGAAACGTTCAGACATTAAAACACAATCAATTTGAGATGCTAATAATCTTGAGCTGAAATGTTTGGACAATCGCGAATATATATAATCCCCCTTTGTTTCAAATAAGAAACTTTTATTGAGAAAAATATTTATCTCAGCCAGGATTCGAACCTGGGACCTCTTAACTTTCCAGGGCGAGTATCTTAGCCAACTCGACCACTGAGACTTCAGAAATATTCTTCGCAATAACTGACATGTATAGTGAGAGAACGCGTAACCAGGCGATTGATTGTGTTTAATGTTCGAACGTTCAGGGCATAGTCACATTTGCGATTAATTAAATTCATGAACTAAGAATATTATTCGAAATTTCCAACTTTGACCGATCCTAAGACGCTCTCTACTATATTAAATACAAGTAATATTCATAAAAGTAAGACATTAAATAAAATAATTGGATATCGATCTATTACGGATGGGACTTACAAATTAGAAATTCACATTAATAATTTCATGGAAGACGATTACTATGACATAAAGTTTCATATCTTTTGAAAATTGCCCTAATCAAAATGTAAAACTTGTCGAAGCAGCAAAGAAGTGTGAACAAAGAATTTTAAACACTTCATTGACTTTCCATTGACTCTTAGTGGTTTTGAATACACGCTCCACGAACTCTTCCCAAATGCTCCGTAAAGTGTGCCCAAAATACATCTGTCACATTTTCTATACGTTTAAAATATATTTTTTTTTTCATTAACGTTTCTCATACGCTCCTCAACATTCCGCAAAGAATGCACAGAACGTACTGATACATTTTCTAAATACTTTATTTATTAATGCTTCGTCTACGCTTCCTAAACGTTCGGCAAAAAGTATATGGAGCATTCAAATACGCCTTGTGTACGCTTCCAGGATATAAAAAAAATTAATTTTAAAATAGAGCGTCATTGAGTTGTTCAGCGAACGTAAAACGAAGCATCGTTAAATAGTACGCAACACCGTCATCAGAGAGACTTAGCGAGAATTAACTTCTCAAATTTAAAAAATCGCATTAACTAGGATAAAAAAACGTAGTTGAAAGATTTTTCAGTTGTGTTGTAATGAAATAATTTTTTGAAGTGAACCCTTAGGACTTCAAGAAAGCACTTTTTTTTAATATTTACCGAATAAATGAAATATATTTTAAAATATTATTTGCTTACCATGAACTTCGATAACATTTCATTCACGTTCGTCTAAGAACTAGACGATGATCCGTTTACGTTCTCTAGACTGCCTAATCACACTTTACATTCAACAAATATTCTGCTCGTGTTTGCCGAAGAACTTATCTATGTTTCTTTATGTTTAATTGATGTAACTTTTATTTATGTTTCTTTATGTTTAATTGACGCTTCCATGTTCCAATTTTCGCTTCTTACAGATTCATTTACATTTCTATTACTCCCTCCTTACACTTCCTTTCCAATTAAAGCTTTATTAACACTCGTTTTACGTTTGATTTTCATCAGGGTGATACTCATTCTTTCATGTAGAATATCTCAGATATTATCCTTTTTTTAATAAAAATTTAGTACATTTCAGTTTATATTTGATTTTTGATAGTTCGTTGTTAGGGTTCTTGGGGCGCCACGCGAAATGACCGCCTTTGGTGAGGCGACCGGAGAGAGGCGACGTGCGCTGCGAGCGGGACGATCGAGTGAGGAAAGCTCTGGGCCGTGTAGAAGTGTCATCGGTTACAACCGTTACCAAAAGATTATAATTATTGTCAAAGAATTATTCAATTCGACACTTAGAGTCGAGTCACGTTAATCTAAGTACTGTATTCTATTATCCTTACAATAAATATACCTAAGAAGCACAACAATTGGCGCTGCTATATCTCAATATTGAGATTATGTGAATTTCGTGTGCAAATTCAAGAACAACTGTTAAATGTGTTAACTCAAACGTAACAGCAACTGGCTCAGGGACAACAGATGCTCATGCACTAAATGACTGAATTGCAAAAGCACATAACAACTCTCCTGCAACAAGTACAAGCAATCTCACTTCCACATCTTCGAAATCAGTGACTACAGATAGCATCGTATCCGCCTCTGGCAAAAGCATCTCAATTCTCAAATCTTGCTGAGCGATTAGGTAAATTCACCCACGAGCCGACAAAGGATAAAACCTTCACGCTATGGTACAAATGTCACGAAGACATCTTCATAGAGAGTGCAAAAGGCTTGACAGAGGACGAACAGAAGCAGTTGTTTCTAAATGCTCTCGGCGACGATGAATATCAATCTTTACTAAATCGTTGAATATCATTGTTTACTAAATCGTATCACCTAAACCATTCGATTTAAGTTTCTTTGATTTAGTCAAGCATTTAAAAAACAGTTTCATGATAATAAGTCGCTTTTCCAATGCCATTTCGAAACTCTAAATTTTCGGGCAGTCCATGGCTGTAATTGACATTCTTGATTAAATAAGCATTCTGAGAGATGCTTTTGAAATTAACAATTTCAATTTAGAACTAAAAATTCTACTTGTCGCTTTAGTACTTAGCAGCCTATCAAACAGAACGTGCTTTTCTGTTCAAAATTACAGCGGAAAAGAAGAATTGCACATACAACGACATTAGAGAAATTTGTTATGCCCATGTATAACGTATTGCGGATGTGAGACGTGTCGAGAATCAACACATTACAGAGAAAAAAAAATGCCGTGCAAAAACCGTTTAAAGCCAAACGCAAGGAAAAGGAAGTTAACCGTTACGAAAAGCCAACGGAAAAAAAATTGGCACCCTCACAATGTCGTAGTTGTGGTCTTACCACACATAAAAGGGAACACTGCCTATTTAAGGAAGCGGAATGCAGAAATTGCAAAAAGATAGGCCATATAGCCAAAATATGTCTCTCAAAAGGTAAGAAGAAAATTGGAACAATTCAATTGCAAAATGTTTCAGGAGCGATTCGGAAGCATCGAAAATGCGCAGAGATCTTTCTAAATAAGACGAAATTAAACATGTAGCTGGATATAACTGTTGCAGATATAACGACAATTGAAACGAATGCATGGACAAAAATAGGGCGTCCTATGCTGCAACCCAAGTCCTCTTGCATGGCCGTTTTTAAAAAAATCCATCCTCAAGACGGAGAGATTCTTTCACGCTAAGCTACAAAACATTCTACAAAGTCCTGTTATTATGTTAGACTGCTCAAATACAGTACTTCTTAGTGCCATCGATGAATTCAAACTGGTGGAATACGACGAGGGAATTACAGATGACGAGTTTTCAATCAACGAAATTAAGGATACTTCGTTGCAAAACAGATCCGGAGCTCTTCAGCGATAAACTAAGAGAATGTATTAAAACAAAGGTCAAGCTACGCCTTAAATCAGATGCTCATCCAGTTTATATTTCACGTCATTCCGCTTGCTCTGAAGGAACAGCTTAGTACCGAGCGCGACCGACTTGTTAAAAATGGAATTCTGATACCCGTGGACGTATCGGACTGGGCAGCTCCCATAATCGCGGCAAGGAAACCCAACGGAAAGATACGTATCTGTGCTGATTTTTCCATGGGATTAAATGAAGCCTTAGACGCGGATGATTACCCAATTCCGAGAATTGAGGATGGCAAAGCTTCAAGGGAATACTGTTTTCTCACAACTAGATTTATCGGATTTATTTTCAATTGAAATTGGACGAAGAAAGCAAATCTTTGATAACAATCAACACACATCGGGGATTATTTATGTTCAATAGACTGGTTGAAGCATTGGCACTGGTGATATTGAACGCTTTAGGAAATTCTTGTTTGGCCGACATTTCATACTTCAAATGGATCATCGACCCCTGCTGACACTATTGCTATACTTCTAAAACAAAGAGATCTTGTACTACAAATCGCTTGAAACGATGCCTCCGCCTCATTGGATATGATTTCGACATCGAGTATGTTAAATCAGAACACTTTGGGCAAGCCGACGCCCTGTCTCAGACTCATCCAAGAGGCAAGCGGACACTCCTGATCTATTATAGAAATAGAAGAAGTCATCACTTCATTATGTGAAATAGATATGGAATTACAACAGCTGGTGCAAGAATCAAATGAATTGATTCCGAAGAGCACACGGGAGAATTTACAGCGGACTACGTGTAAAGAATTCTGGTCATGGATCGCCTACAGACGGGTTGGCAAAGGTCGGACATGAAAGATAGCGATTTATTTCCTTTCTATCGCCGGCGCGACTATCTAATCGTCATGGATAAAACACTTGTATTCGATGACAAATTGTCATACCGCGTAGCCTTCGATAAATACGTTAAAAATTGTAAATATTGTACGGATACTGTACCCAACCCTATTAAAAACGAGATTGAAAATTGAGATTAAAAACGATACTTAAGGTATATGGTAAACATGATACAATGTTTATAAGAATCTATGTAACTTAATCCAGAAATGTCTCTATAATTACATTGTCTCTACTATCACATGCTAAAGTATCCAGACAAACGTGCGATTATAGCTTAGCTAGTTAGAGTAAACTATCACCCCGTAGGTCTTAGGTCCCGTCGATTCCAATATGCATTTTCAAAAATTGTAAATTTCCGATATATTATAATTGTAATTAATAAATTACATGTGAAAATATAAATGAATTCTACAAAAGAATAATAGAAAATAATAACTGTATTTTAATTATTATAAAAAGTTTTTTTTTAAATAATGTGAAATTTACGATTAAAACAATACAATACTATTAATTATGATAAAACATGACCAGATAGAAATTAGAACGATATATAAGCTATATGACAAAAAGGATAGAGAAATATAGAAAATCCATCAGATATTTCAGATAAATAATGTGAAATTTACGAACCAAAAACATGATTCAATCAAATAGAGTTTTTTCCTATCTGATTCTATCGGACTTTTTAAGCAGGGCGTGTCTCGCGCCATAGCTTAGCGCAGAAACACTACCAGTGTCTTCAGATATCATCAACAATACTCATACACCATACAATCAATAATATGTAATGGAAATTTGCTGTCACTTTATTATTGAAAGAAACTAATGATATATTTGAACCAAGAGTACAAGAAACCTTATTTACCTATTTCTAATTCTTATAAATTCTCCCGGTTATTGAAGACTAACCAATTTCCCCCACCCACAATCTTCTTCTTTTCCCCTCACCACTCCAACAAATAGCGTAATATAAAAAGGAATGGCTTGGAGGAACAGCTCAGTATCGGGCTGTTTCCTCGCCCTGATGAAATGAACTGGAAGGTTCACGAAACGTTGGCATTCCAAGAATGGATCTGGACACGGAAGGACCCGCGAAACACATAATTTTTATACCAATAAATGTTATTATAAAAGCATCAAAATCTGGTAAAATGACTTCAGGTAATTAAATAAATTTCCTTTTACAATACAAGTTCAGATACTGTTTTACTATTAAAAAGTAAATATAAATTTGCATAAACGGAATAATATAATGAAATTATAAGTCTCATTTCTGTGATATTGGGAGTACAAATTAGTTCGGTCTATTTTCCAAAAGATGACTCCGGCTGTTGTGAATGGTTCATAGTGACAGCTGATTTTGGCGTTTTCAGAAAGGTTAGACATCTGCTAATAATATCCAGTTTTATCGCTTTTTTCATACAAAAACCTTGATTTTTACTGTGTTTGAAATGTCGAATTTTATGTTAAGCAGCTGTGCGGGAATGCACCGCGCGGAAAGATTCGAGTGAGAGAACGGCACACGTTTGATATGATACACGACAGTAAAGAGAACTCCGTTTCTTTGTAATTTAACAAAAAAATTTTCTTTAATATGCACAGTTACAAATTCAGAAAATATAATTAATTAAATATTAGATTAACAGAATATTAAATGCGGTCACCTTTTCCAAATTGTATTTGGAATCGCGGTGATAGAAAATCTCGGCGATTTTCTCGGCACTTCTCGAAAAGATCTGTCTTATAGCGGTTTTCACTAAGCGGTTAGCACGGCGGTTTTACGAAACGATATAGTAGCGAGACTATGACTCTAAGAACTCTAAGAAGGAGGAACGGCGAGATCGAAGCATTTATTGCTTTCGGCCTGGGCTTTCTTCTTGGGAAAAATCGAATAAAATTTTGCCACAATCGTAATTATTACGTGGCATTAGTTGTACAAAATTGATTGGCGCTTTGGATTCTTTTCTAACGACGTTCAACGTAACAGTCATGCGCGACAGAAAATCCGTATGTGGGATTGGTGACAGCGCGTGACGTATTCGTCGGAGCGCGGCGCTCGCGTGCGTGAATTGAATTGTTCTAGAACTTTCGATTGTCCGTTGCCGGTGCCTGTTTGCGTGTATCGAATTATTTTAAAAAAGACCAAAGGACGACGAATCCCTGACTTTGACGAGGATTAAGGTCAGGCTCGAGATGAAATCACGAGCTTACCTTATGCGTGCGTTCAATAACAATTACTGTCGGTCGATCGAAAGAGTTCTTACTTTTTTTTCCGAATTACCGATCTCAAACAGCAGCATTTGCGGGAAGTTCTAATTTTCTGCTTTAATTGGAAGAAAAGTGCAGCTGAAGCCCATCGAATGCTTGTCGAAATTTATGGTGACACTGCTCCAACTGATAAATCATGTAGGGAATGGTTTCGATGTTTCAAGGATGGAGATTTCAGCGTTAAAGACAAGCTTCGCTCTGGACAGCCAAAAAAATTCGAAGACAAAGAAGAGGCATTACTCGAAGAAAATCAGAGGCAAGAGGAGCTTGCAGAATCATTGGGAGTAACTCAACAAGCCGTTTCTGTACTATTGAGAGCCATGGGAATAATTCAAAAACAAGGAAATTGCCTTATGAACTGAAACCGAGAGACGTTGAAAGGTGATTTTTCACTTGCGAACAGCTGATTCAAAGACAACAAAGAAAAGGTTTTTTGGATCGGATTGTGACTGGAGATGAGAAGTGGATATTCTGCGACAACCTCAAGAAGAAAAAATACTATGCTAAGCCCGGTCATTGCCATCGACCTCAACATCAACACCAAAGCCGAACATTCATGGTTCGAAGATCATGCTCTGTATCTGATGGGATCAAAAGGGTGTTGTTTACTATGAGCTGCTGAAACCTGGCGATTCCATTACAGGCAATCGGTATCGGCTACAATTGATTCGTTTGAGTCGTGCATTGCGAGAAAAACGGCCGGAATACGAGCAAAGACATGATAGTTATTTTTCTTCATGACAACGCTCAGCCTCATGACGCAAAAAAAATATTTGGAAATGCTCAAATGGGATGTTTTACCGCACCCGCCGCATTCTCCAGACATTGCTCCTTCTGATTACTGGTTGTTCCGAAGAATGCAGCACGATTTGGCAAGTCACCGGTTCACTTCTCCAAAATTGGATCGCCTCCAAAGACTAGTCATTTTTTCGAGATGGAATTCGAAAATTGCCTGAGAGTTGGGGAAAAAGTAGTAGCCAGCGATGGACAATACTTTAATTAATCTGTTCATTCATTTTGTTTTGAAATAAATGCATTTTTACAAAAAAACGGACCGAACTAATTTGTACTCCCAATATATTTTACATTTTATTTAAGAATCTCATAACAGTCATAAAATAGTTATTAATTTAACATTTATATTTCTTACAGACCATTTTAAAATGTGGTTAGAAGAAGCTTGTTTTCCAAATATTGGTTCTAATAGCGTTCTTCTTATCGATTCATAGACTGGATATTATCCCAATATTATTTCAGATTTAACACCGGCAGGAAAATATATTACTACTATGATTATACCGAAAGGCACTACAAGGAAAATATAATCATTAGATGTTTACGGATTTAGAATTTGGAAAAATTTTGCTAAAAGATTTTCAGATACTGTTTATTAGAAAGTAATATAAATTTATATGAACGAAATAATATAATAAAATTACAATCTTTGATACACAATCAATTGTCATCCCCGCGATATCACAACTTATTTAAATATTCATGGTTTAAAAGTAGTTATACAAACGAAAGACCAGAAGAATTTAAAAATTCAATAAAATTTAGTTTTGACAAAAAAGAGTTCAACAACATGTGATATCGAAGATTGCAGCTGTAGTAATAGCTGTAGTAAAATGTTCATGATGCAAGAAGTCATTATATTTAAAACATTTTTTCATCGAGTATCATTATTGTAATGAATATAATGAGTAAATACAAAATATAAATTTATTGTGTATAAACATTTAGAAATTATTTCATTATTAAGTATAATACTAGGTTGGGTGAAAAGTAACCTCCTTGGGAATGAAAAAAATTTTTTTCTTATGCAGAATCTCGCCCAAAATATGGCGTGTTCGCTCAGTACTAATCTTTGTAGCATCTGCTAGCTCGCGCACCTTCACTTTCCGGTCAGCCAACACCATTTCATGTATTTTTTTGACATTTTCCTCGGTAACCGCATCGGAGGGCCTGCCGCTGCGGACTTCATCGGTAGTGGAGTTGCGGCCACCACGAAATTCTCGAAACCAATATTTGACGGTGTAATCTGACGGAATATTAGCCACATAATATTTAACCAACTTTTCTTTTGTTTCCTTCGCCGTTTTGCCTCTCAAAAAATAATGTTTTATGAGAGAACGAAAATCGTTTTCGCAAACATGTCAACAACAATCAGCTCTCAAAACAAAACTAAGGGCAGTATCGCACTGCCACTTGGCATGTCTGCCTAAATATGAACGGACTACAAGGCACCATAAACTTTTTTGCAGTAGTGGCGCATTCTGGCGGTCAAGGAGGTTACTTTTCACCCCATCTAGTATATATTATACGTTTTGAAATTATTACGTAAACGATAAATAAATAAGATATCAAAGCATAAAATTGAAAATAACTTTAAGAGAATAATCTTAAGATATTATAAGGAAATAATGTACAGAGATGAAAAAGTTTTCTCACTTTAAGAAGAAATGATGAAAATTATTATAATTCTTAACATTGTTTATAATTTGTAATGTTACAAATATCAATTTCCTTTGTTGATTTATGTATTTTATCGATCCGACGACAATTACTTACACATAAGCATAAATAGCGTATATAGCGAAGCGTTAATAATTAATTCGAAGATGATATGTCGTAATATAACTTTATTACACATGGTTGAATATGTAAAAAAATAATTTTTAATTTGATACAAAAAAATTAAAAATTTGAAAAAATTACGAGTGGGGGGGAGGTATTTTGTTAATCAAAAGAATAAACATAATTTTTTTTCTTTATAACTTTAAAGTACTCTTGAAAGTACAACTGAAAGTACTGTACAACTTTTGTTTTACAACATATAAAATATGTGTTTACAACATATTTTACAACATATTTCATAAAGAATCAAATCGATTCCGGACAGTTGTAAAACTTCTCTTTAAGACTAAGTCTTAAAAAGTTAGTACATTGGTGAATAGCGAGATGACGTCTAAAGATAAAAGTACAATATTCTCTAAAATTATCAATTTTGATATTTATTTAGTCAATTGATAACTATTGTCGATCGCACTTTCAGCTCATGGTAAACTTTTATGAACGATCTCATGTAAAAAAGCTAAATTATAAAGAGGACTCCTTATTGACGAAATAATAACACGCATCGAAACACTTCTAGTGAATTTTCGAGAGAATATGCGCGAGGACATATTGGATTTGTGGAATTTAAGTTCTTATAAGAATCTGTAAGAAATCTGCAATGCTTTCAACCTTTCAATAGTGTTTTTAATTTAGTGATAACTTCATTGGATTACGTGCCAAAATCATATATGTTTCTGTATCTGCGAACATCAATTCCATCTTCTGAATATAGTCTGTTTTGCCAAGTGCAATCACTACGTTACCCTTGTCTGTATGTGTGAATCTGTGGATTGTTCTTGATGAAGTTTTTTGTTGTAGAAAGCATAGAAAGAATGTCGATCTCAATTTTTTTTAAATTTTCTCTAACATTGTTTAAATTCTTTATTAGTAATATTGTGTGTTTCTAATTTTTTTCAAGTTAGTTACCTTAAATTTAAAGAAATTACATTCCATTTCTTTAACAAATTCAATTATTTGTGTTCTTAACATTATATGACGGTAAACAAAATGCTTCTCCTAATTGTAATAATGCTTGTACTGCAGAAGTGATAACTGTGGAAGTAAGATTTTTGAATCATTGATTATTTAAATTTGATAAGTCCTAATTAACATGTTTGTAATCAGAAGCAGCCAAGTTGATTTCAATAATATTAGAATTCTGATAGTTATTATTATTAGGTTTATAAAATTGAAATTTTTACGATATAGTAGTTATACTATAAGAAGAACTGTTGTTCGCAAGACCAGTACATATATCTGTCACGTAGTAATATTTTATGTATATTTACATTAATAGGTTGGTCCATGTTTTTTTCCGATTCAACATGTAAGTGACTCAAATTATCTTAAGACATGATTCTTTGTCAAAATAATAAAATATTTCATTTGTACTCCATAGAAAATCTGTCAATTTGATGTATAACTTTCCATTAAGATTGGACACAGTTGTCATAATGCGATCTTACTAGTAACTAATTGTTTTTGCACCATTAATTTATGTACTGAAGAGAATCTAAAACGAGGGTCGAAACATATATCGCAATTATTTAATAAAGTTTTATTATATTACACACTAATACCTTGTTGGCTCATATTAGCATTATACATATCATTAGTAATAATAGAAAATAATAATTCAGTAATAGATGCTTTGAAAGGTTCCGTGTCATTTGAGAATTGATATCCATTTCTTGTTTTATGGGTATCAATTCTCAAATGACATGGAACCTTTCAATGCGTCACACTATGTATAACATTGCTCAGTAGATCAATCTATAGAAGAATTTAGGATTATAAAAGAAACACGTAATAAAAATTATTAATGTTCACATATAATATCACCAAATTTGTTGATAAATGTAAATTTTAAATGTAATTCTTGTTATGAACTTTTAAATATTAAAAATATAATATTATAATGAACTTTATAAGTACTAATAATAGTACTAATAAGTAGTAATAACTTCCAAATAATACATTATCAAAAATTTGAGAAAATACGAAAATATGTATCAAAAATCAAACATATTAAATTGGATCTACTAAATTGTTATAATATTAGGTGTTGGAATTAATTCGTAGCGTTTTACAAGTGATGGGAAGTACTTTCATTAATGTATTTTTTAATGCTCATGTGAAATAAATAACATTCTTTCATTAAAAACGCTACGAATTAATTCCAACACCTAATAAAAGGAAGATATCTCAGACATAAAAAAATAAGCAATTGATATCAATTCTTAAAAGACGCGGAATATTTCGATGATTTATATTATTGTTATTAAATTCCATCTGCTACAATTGGAAAGAGAGACTTGATGAAAAACAACACTGTAAAATACTGCAGTATGTAGAACAACACGCATTGCTCAGATTATTTTATAGAAGAATAGAAGACCGTAAGAAGAACACAACAACATGTATTAATACCATTGAAATAACATTGAATTTGTTAACAAATACATTGCCACAATAAAATGTTGAATGCTCACAATAGAAAGATCATAACATATGTTAATAGATCATTCATTTGGATGGTGCACGGATATCCAAAAATTCGAAACATATTGTAGTATTGGAAATTAAACATGTATAGAAGTATAGAGTTACATATATAGAAAATAATACAATAT
Source organism: Acromyrmex echinatior (assembly GCF_024713525.1). NCBI lineage: Eukaryota > Metazoa > Arthropoda > Insecta > Hymenoptera > Formicidae > Acromyrmex > Acromyrmex echinatior. The sequence goes on from NC_141861.1 coordinate 12,740,233, forward strand.
TCTCAAATATAGGACAGTACGAATTATCAAAAACTACAATATTAAACCAAAACCTATGAAACTATGTGATGTCTTTAATTCTACTTCTTAATATATAAATTAGTTTTATATTATACAAAATCATTGTTTTATATATATATATATATATATATATATATATATATATATATATATACGTGCGCACATAGAGGGGACGAAGCGCTATCCTTCTCTTCGTCTTCCCTGCGCGCCGTGAAGTGAGACCGTGCTACGAATTCACGCGGCGCGGCTTCATTGCACATTGGCTTAGACGTTTTCTTTTTTAATTCGAAAATTACAGCGGATATCTCAAAATAGTATAAGACATTTTCGTTCCCCTTGACCCATTGCCCGCAATGTAGCCCGGACCTTACTTAAGAGACACCCTGTATATATACGCAGAGTGTTTCCAAAAGATAGTACTAAATTTTAGGAGTATATAGTACTCGTTAAAACAAACCAAAAAGTCTTAATGAACATTACTCCAAAAAACCTTTTATTTTTGAGTTATGAAGCATTTTCTTCTCTCTCTCTCTCTCTCTCTCTCTCTCTCTCTCTCTCTCTCTCTGTAAAAAATAGAAAATAAATTAAATCTAAAATAAATGTTCAATGTGACTTTAGCTCACATTAATACACAATTCGGCATGTTTCTTCATTGAAGGTCAAAGATTCCAGGTTTATTTCGCATTTGTTGACAGTAATTTCCAAGTCTCTTAGTCAGTTCATTCACAGACGCCCGTATGTGACTTAATTACACAGAGATTGTTGTATTCAACTTTGGATTGTAGACCCTGTCTAGTTTTGTGTTATCTGAAAAATGGCTAATTTTTATACAAATTCTGAAATGATGGATATTCATTTTATGTATGGAGCAAAGAGCAACAAAAGCAGCACACTTGTATCATGCAGCTTATCCGAATCGTCGACAGTAGAAGAATGTTTAGTAAAATTCATCAACGCTTACGTGAAACCGGACAGTTCAAACCAAATTTAGTTGACTGCGGTAGACTATGATTTGTTAGAAGGCCTGCATTCGAGGAAAATATTTTACGCACAATTGAAGAAAATCCTGGAACATCTTGTCGAAGAATCGCCCTGCAAGAAAGATCAAGTTATCACACTGTGTGGAACATTATGCATAATCAACTTTTGACCCTATCAGATCAGCACGTTCAGGCTCTTCTGCCAATTGATTTGCAACAACGAATCATTTTTGGCTTCTTCATCGATGCAATCAAGATCCACAATTTTTGTGCAATATTTTGTTTATTGATGAGGCATCCTTCACCAGAGATGGGATCGATAACATTCATAACATACATGTTTGGGGAGATGAAAATCTTCATGCTGTCATAGTATCACAACATCAGCATTGTTTTTCTATGAACATTTGAGCAGGTATTTTGGAGACCATCTAATCGTGAGATTTACATTTTGCCTAATAGACTAACAGGACAAGTGTATCTTAATTTCTTAAATTGAATTTTCTCGAAAATTTATTCAATCTTTTGAGAGATATTCCTTTACAACATAATGCATGTTCATGCACGATGATGCCCCTGCCCATTTCCTCGTTAATGTCAGAACGCCATTTAACCAATCGTTTTCAAGAAAGATGGATAAGACGTGGCGATCCAGTTGTATGGCTACCTCGCTCACTGAATTTAAATCCATTGGATTATTATCTATGGGGACACTTGAAGAGCATGGTATATGCCACATTAGTAGATACGATTAATTGAATAGATGAATTGACTCAGAGAATTGAAAACTGTTGTCAACAAATACCGAATAAACCCGGAATCTTTAAATGTTCGATCTCCAATGAGGAGCCGAATTGTGTGTTGAAATGGACGAAGGGCACATTGAACATTTATTGTAAATTTAAGTTATTTTCTATTTTTCACAGAAGAAAATGCTCCGTAGCTACCTTAGAAAAAAAGGTTTTTAAGATTTTTTGATTTGTTAACGAATACTATATACCCCTAAAATTTGGTATCTCCTTTTGGGAACACCCTGTATATATATATATATATAATATATATATATATATATATATATATTATATATATATATTAATATATATACGATATATACAAAATTTGGGAAAATATAAATTACCTAAAATTAGACATTAAACTGAAACCCACAAAATTATTATTATAAAAGAGTGATTATAAAAGAGCGATGATCTCAGACATATTCTATATTTTATATAGAAAGACAAGTAATGATTACACAGGCCTACAAAAAAAAGTATCCTATGCTGGGGTGGAGTCCCAGCTAGTCTTATGTATTTTGAGTCGCTGATATGAATCTGACATGAAAATAGGACCATCCAGGGAAAATTTTTAATTTAGAATGGAAAAATGGGTCAAAAATAGGAAAAATAGGTGATATGTCTCTAGATTAAAAATTTTCCCTGGATGGTCTTATTTTTGTCAGATTCGTGTTCAGCGATTCTAAATAAAATACATAAGAATAGTTGGGTCTCTATCCCAGCGCAGAGTACTTTTTTTGTGAGCCTGTGTTATCAATTACCAAAAAACAGCGTTTCGACGAGTCATATTATTATTTACTAAATTCCAATAACAACAGAAACGAAGATATGATGGAAAATGAAACTGTAAAACTGATGAAACTACTCTTATCGAATTTGTTAACAAATGTAAATCTTAGATATGATTGTTGGCACATATTCGTAAATGTAATATAATGTATTCAAAATGTAATATTAGGAATGTATATTATATGAGCTACATATAGGAAATAATACGATAGTCACAAATTTTAGAAAATACAAATTATTATATAAATATCAAACGCATTATACTAAAATGAACTACTAAATTATTATAATAAAAGAATGATATCTGAAATATTTTATGTAAAAGAATAAGCATTGGATATCAATTTTCAAAATATACAGAGTATTTTGGTGTATCATATTATTGTCTACTAAATTCCATCCGCAATAAAAATTACAAATAGCAAGATATAAAAAATAATACAATAGTTACGAATATGGGAAAATAGTAAATACAAATGTTGTGCTTCTTAGGTATATTTATTGTAAGGATAATAGAATAACGTGACCCGATTCTAAGTGTTGAACTGAATAATTGTTTGACAATAACTACAATATTTTGCATTGATAATGGTGGCAATCGACGACACTTCCACAGGGCCCAGAGCTTTCCTCACCGAGTCGCCTCGATCGTCCCACTGGCAGCGCACGCCGCCTCTCTCCGGGCGCCTCACCTCAGAGACGACCATTTCACTTGGCGTCCCGACATTCCTCCTTTATTAAGAAGAATGTTTCCTATAGGGGTGGATTCTACCTAGCTTCGGTAGTCCAAGCATTTTCTCTCAACTAGCCGACTGGAGCATCAAATCGTCGGTTTCCCTTGATCTTGAGTAGAAGGGTCTGCATTGCTGGAGAATTTAACATCCTCAAAGAGTATGAAGTGCCTCCTTTACGCGAACCGGCGAGTTGCGTCAGATCGAGGTTATCGGAAACTCAATAAGAGTTGAACCAAATTCTAAATGTGCTCGATCGATTGCAACTGCTCGAAATATATAATGAAAGTTTTTTATTTTTTCTGTATGTACCCTAGCGGAGATATCGCGACGCAAAGTTCCGAACTACCACTTTTTCAGATTATTAAGATACGTCGTTATCGTCGACCGCATTCCACACATTCCTTTCGTGTCCTTCTGACATTCTTTACGCAAGGAGCGCTAATTTCATGTTCTTCTGACATTCTTTACGCAAAGAGCGCTAGTGATATACATGATTAGCGAGCGCTGCGATCTGAAGACGTCAATGTCACGGCGCTAAGCATGGCGTAAGTCTGTACTACGATACTGTTTCGGTTTTTTCAAAACAGGATCAGTAAAATTGGTATAATAAAACACGCTGATAATTACTAAAAACTAGGAAATATAATTTAAAAAGCGATTTATTCGACCTCCATTCGTTTATAACTTAATGTTTCGAAATAATCGTTAATTTGAATATCTTCTCGGCGATGGTAAGCAAACAGACATAGACATCGAGCCGTCACTGTTCGAAACATGCGGATCTCGCTCCTGCTCTAATCACGCTATCTATCTCAAATGGCACGTAATCCTCCTTGCGCGACTCGAAGAGTTAACGATCGCGCACACGTTCCGGGTGTGAAAGTTCAGTTCGCTTCCCGATCAATACGGATCATCTATCGATAGTCATTTGTAACGCTTCTTAACCCGAAGCTGAAGAGCGAACCACAACGAAGTTCCATCGCGTATTATTGCTGCATTTTGTTGTTACCTAACGTTCTCGGTGTACGCGTATCGCGAGGGCAGTCAGTGCATAAGAATTATGTGAATCTCCGGCGAGATTTGCCGATCTCGTTGCTGCTCACAATATACTTTCTTTCGAACGGCTGTAAGAAATTACTCGACGTCGTACAAGTGCGAATTATCTGTGCGCATCGAACTGAACGCATCAAGTCTCGGCTTACAAGCATCGCTTACCGCTCGCTTCGAATAAATCTTAATTCGAGTCAACAATAAATTCCGAATTGTTACAACAAAGAGAATCGTCGTTATTTATTTACACGCCGCCTTGGCGAGCGAGCCTTCCATACAAGATAACACTACAAGTACACAAACACTTATATATTAAATTTATTATTAATATTTAACAAAAGCAGATTAAATAGAAATGAAATTATTCGCTGATATTTGTTAACTAAGCTAGGAAATGATAACGACAAAGCAATTTATTCGATAACTTAAATCTCCATTTGTTTATAATATTTAACATAATCATATATCACTCAATATTTAATATTTAAATAAGGAGATTGGATGTAAATGAAATTACATGCAGGTAATTGTTAACCTAGCTATTTTATAAACAAATAGAAATAAATCACTTTTTCATTATCATTTCTTAGTTAACAATTACTAGCGTGTAATTTCCGTCCGATCTCCTTTTGTTAAATATTGAGTTATTGAATTATAAACAAATGGAAATTGAGGTCGAATAAATCGTCATTATCTTCTGATTTAGTTAACAAATAGTGTATAATTACATTTCCGATCTCCTTTTGTTAAATAATAAGTTATAAACAAATAGAGATCGAGAGCGAATAAATCGTTTTGTCATTATCATTTCCTAATTTAGTTATTTCCTAATTTAGTAACAATATAGTATTTACTGCGTTGGTGATATCATTCCATATTGATTACTGACACTGTAATTGTTCATTTAATTCTTTATTCAATATTTAATTAAGACATAAATTATGAAAGTTAAAAAGTAAGAAAATTGTATGCATTATAAAGTATATCAGACAAGGAAAGATTGAGGGCCGGTTTCATCAACGCCGATCAAGTTTAATCGTAATTAACTATCAACCTCAATTAGTCGATTCTACTAAACAGCAAAGGCGATTAGTCAGTCAACGGCCGATTAAGCTAACTGGCATTGGTGAAACTGACCCTGAGTATGCCAACTTTTCGAAATATATCTCGCGTTTCACAGTTGGCAGTCTATGTCTCTTATGCGACATAAAGGTATTTCATGCTGACACTCGATGTTCATTTTCAGCATCAAAAACAAATGATGTTTGATATTCATTAATTTCTATCCTTAAGCTCGATGCTTATGATGCTAGAGGTAGAATCGACCAATTACGTTTGATAGTTAATCACGATTAAACTTGATCGGCGTTGGTGAAACGGCCTCAAAAATCGATCCGAGATCTCGACAGAGAAGGAATTAATAAATCATTTGATCACATGACCATTGTGATTGGTCAATTCTTTCTTTATCCGAGGTCACGGACCGATTTTTAGGACATTTATCGTGGACACAAGGCTATAGACAGAGATGGCGGAGATTTAGAAAAAGATACCGCCCAACTGAGCACTCCATGACCAGTGTTCATAGACGGATCTTATATTTAATCTTAAGTATAGTCTTAAAATGTCATGAACCAATTAGAAGGCCGCATTAGCGACTTAAGATATTATTTAAATCCGGTTCTACATTAGTTGCAAGCTGATCGCAAGTTTGTCTGAAGTTTGGATTTTGAAATGTTTCATATTGGCTGTCGCAACAAACTTGCGATCAGCTTGCAACTAATGTAGAATCGGCTTAAAACAGTTAAAATAAGAACCGACTATGAATACCGGCCCATGAAAAAGTGACAAATTGCGTTATGTAAATGACAGCGTCCAATCAGGACGGGGAGATCACATGATTAGTTTTCTTCAATCTCTTCCACTTTCATACCTATGGAGCTTTGATAATCGCGCCCAATCAGAGGATCAGAGGAGACAAGTCACGTGGTGCAGTTTGCTCTCTCCCTTTCAGATTCTCTAGTCACCATTCTCTTTACTCTCCTTTCTGACCTCTCGTGTTTCTCGTGAGCGAGAATTAAATTTTTGGATTTTTAGATTTTGGAAAGTGTGACCGACTTCAAACGCGCGTTTACAATAATAAGTAAATATATTATATTCTGTCAAAAATTATTACTCTTCAACAAAAATTAATGTATCAAATGAAAAATTAAGACCCAAATGCTACAATCTTAAATAATAAGTTAAATTCTATCAAATTAAAAAGTAAAACACAAATGATATTATCTCTTGTTATTTACTTAAGTATAATGATATGTATCATTTGTATAAAAGATTTGATATCAACTGTGACGTGACGTTTTCCGTCCGTCACAAGGGCCACATGGTCCGACCGAACAGTGCAGTTTAGCGTCCTGAGTCCTTCCACATGTTAGGAGGAGGACGCATCTGCGCTTTTTCTGCGACATTATTTGCGTGTCTCACGCACTTCGCGTTACCGTTTTCGTTTCCTTTTTTTTGTGAATTTCTGTACCGAGAACTATAGAGGCTGGCGACTCGCGATCTTGACAGATTGACGCCGCCTCACCGGACCGTGAAGAGAGAAGAAGGAGGACGGCCAGGGATGGGAGTCGAGTGACGACCGTTGGTGACGGATCCGCCAGGGCGCCGCACGATACTCTGCCCCCGGGTCACACGCAGGTGATATCATTCATTATTATGCCTTTTTTATTGTCGCAAGGCATCTTCTATCGCATTCTCTTCCAGGCACAAGGCGGACCGAGAATTGGAATGGCAGGACAGGGGTGGCCACTCTACGCTCCGAGGACGGCGAGAGCCCCGGACAGGCACCTCGAGACCACGAGACGGCCCGAAAAGATCCTGCGACCTCTCGAATTTCGCGCGCCAGGACATATAACACGGGCATGACGCGCTTCCCGCGATTAGCGCCACGCTCGTAAGTGCGGTTGCACAACAAAATTGGCGCCAAGTTAAATTCCTCAAAATTTGATATTATTCATAAAAAAGATTTGATATCAACAAAATTGGCGCCAAATTAAATTCTATGTAATTCGGATACCAAATTAAATATAAATAATATTAACTTTAATGATATGTATCATTCCTATAAAGGATTTAATATCAAGGATTAAATTTCCCATTTCTTTATATCATGCCAAATTAAATAAATAATGAATATTAATCTAATGACATGTATCATTTGTATAAAAAATTTGATATCAACAACTGTGGCGCTAAAATAAATTCTACTATCAAAATAAAAAGTAAAACCCAAGTGATACTATCTTTATTATTTAATAACATTACAATCCGAAGCGCCACTACGGTCTAAGTATTAAAATGTTGAAGTAATATATATATTATTCAAACGAATGAATTAATTTCAGAAATAATAATTACGTCGATATGATTGTCGACATTAACGCAATTAATCTGAAATGTAATAATCCCCCCAAAATTCCTCAAATTAATCTTAAAAAACTGTAATAAACTTATTGCGAAAAAATATTGCCTCGGCCGGGAGTCGAACCCGAATCTCTTAATGCGACAACCATATCGACACGTAATTATTATTTCTGAAATTAATTCATTCGTTTGAATAATATATATATTAGTTCAACATCTTAATACTTAGACCGTAGTGGCGCTTCGGATTGTAATGTTATTTAATATAAACGGTCTTGTTTCCTATCTTATTGTTTATAAACGCGCGCTGAAATAATGCGTTCATATCGCACGTGCGTGCGTGCGTGCGTGCGTGCGTGCGTGCGTGCGTGCGTGCGTGCGTGCGTGCGTGCGTGCGTGCGTGCGTGCGTGCGTGCGTGCGTGCGTGCGTGCGTGCGTGCGTGCGTGCGTGCGTGCGTGCGTGCGTGCGTGCGTGCGTGCGTGCGTGCGTGCGTGCGTGCGTGCGTGCGTGCGTGCGTGCGTGCGTGCGTGCGTGCGTGCGTGCGTGCGTGCGTGCGTGCGTGCGTGCGTGCGTGCGTGCGTGCGTGCGTGCGTGCGTGCGTGCGTGCGTGCGTGCGTGCGTGCGTGCGTGCGTGCGTGCGTGCGTGCGTGCGTGCGTGCGTGCGTGCGTGCGTGCGTGCGTGCGTGCGTGCGTGCGTGCGTGCGTGCGTGCGTGCGTGCGTGCGTGCGTGCGTGCGTGCGTGCGTGCGTGCGTGCGTGCGTGCGTGCGTGCGTGCGTGCGTGCGTGCGTGCGTGCGTGCGTGCGTGCGTGCGTGCGTGCGTGCGTGCGTGCGTGCGTGCGTGCGTGCGTGCGTGCGTGCGTGCGTGCGTGCGTGCGTGCGTGCGTGCGTGCGTGCGTGCGTGCGTGCGTGCGTGCGTGCGTGCGTGCGCAAAATCTCCATCAGAGATCTCCAACAGTATAGAGGAGAATCACAACTTTAAATGGGATAAAGTGAACATATTAAACATAGAGCCTTCATACAAAAATTTTTTATATTAAAAAATTAATATCTGAAATGGTTCATATTAAAAACAGAAACAATAAACAGACAAAACGACACAGAGTCTTTGCCTGAATTGTATTCTAACATTATACATTCTCTTTCTCCCTCCTAATATCTTCTTTTCTTTTCCCTCCTGTTTTGCCGTTTTTCCGTTCTCGATAAATTTTCCTTCTCGACATTGCGTTATCTGACATTGTGGAAGTCAGATGTTCGTTACTCTTGCAAATTTGCTTCAATTAAAAAACCAATATATTGTATCACGATATCCATCTATCTGCGTTTTTTTCTCTCTTTTTATTAATGGACTCTCAACACATTTACCGATATTAATGGTACATTATTATATTACTAATTTGTATGTATTAAGTATTAATTAATTTTTTTGTTCACGGTCACTTTTTCAGAATATTGTTTTATGAACACTTTGAATTTCGATATAAATGATCGATGTACTACACGAAATGAAGAATACGGGATTAAAATTATATTATTAGTTTTGTAATACCATGTATATTTTTTATTTATAGCGATGTTTAAATATTACAACAACATTGAAAATGACTCGAGCGGAGTCAAAATGTTTGTTTTTATCAATTGTAATTATATGAATTTTATGATTTAATTTAAATTAAAGTTCTTTGCTACATGTTCTAAATTAAAGTTCTTTGCCCTTCTTTTGTACCACATTGTTTTATACTTACAGAGCCTTATTACTATTTATTAATTTTATATCTTATTGTTCCAACGACAATTACTTACGTATATAAGCATGGATAGCGTATATATGGAAGCATTAATAATTAATTCTCGAAAATGATATGTCGTAATGTAACTTTATTACATGGCTGAATTTGTAAAAAAATAATCTTTAATTTAGTATTAAAAAAAATTGAAAATTTCAGAAAATCACGGATAGTAGGAGTATTTTGTTAAACAAAAAATTAAAAAAAATTTTTTTCTTTATAACTTTAAGTACTCTTGAAACCGTACAATTTTTGTTTAAAAATTTTTTTTTGTATTTTCGACGATATTCGACTCAAAAGAAAAATATCGTTTTTTTTTCAAAAGGATGTTTCATCCCTTAAACATGACTTAGCGCACATATAAAAAAATACGTGTCTCTTAGATTTTCATGTTTTACAACATATTTCACAGAAAATCAAATCAGATTCGGACAATTGTGAAACTTCCCTTGTTAGAAAGCGTTTCAAAGGGCATTTTATTGAACGAAACATTAGCATTCTAAACTCGGAATTTTTCAAAGCATTGAAACTAGTACTCAATTCCAGGTTTTTTTGTTTTTGACAATAAGTTCTATAAACAGACTTTTGGAGTTCTCATGGGTTCTCCATTATTCCCCATAGTAGCTGACTTGGCCATGCAAAACTTATGACAAATTCGGCATACATGCACTGACTCTGCTCTAGTGCTGCCCTGACATGGTGCAAGTGCAGAATCACTTTTGTGTTATGCCAAATTGCACTGTCAGAAACGTTAATGCAATATTTCTTGAACTCGTTCATTCGGTTGATCCGAATATAAATTTAGCACTACACTGGCTCAGTTTTTATTTGCTGAACAATATCTTAACGCACTGAGGCAGTGTGCACAAGCCGAATGCGTGGCATTGAAAAAGTTCGCACTCAATGCACATTATAGTGTGGTTTGCCAAATTCGCTATTAGAATTGTGTTCATTAAAAAAAAATTCTATCACTCCGTCCTTTTATATAAGATATATGGATGACATTGCTTTGAACTGATTCTTCAAACACTAATGAAATTCTAAATACTTTTAATTCATATCACCACGTTTGTGCGAGAATGCACCGCGCGGAAAGGTTCAAGTGAGAGAACGGCACACGGTTGATATGATACGACAGTAAAAAGAACTTCGTTTCCTTTTAATTTAACACAAGAATTTTCTTTAATATAATCAGTTACAGAGTCAAAAAATATAATTAATTAAATATTAGATTAACAAAATATCAAATGCGGTCACCTTTTCCAAAATTGTATTTGGAATCGGGGTGATGGAAAATCTCGGCGATTTTCTCGGAAAGATTCGTTTTATAGCGATTTTCACTAAGCGGTTAGCACGGCGGTTTTACGAAGCGGTATAGTAGCGAGACTATGATTCTGAGAACTCGAAGAACTTTTAGAAGTAAGAACTCTAAGAAGTCTAAGAACTCTAAGCGGTGTAAACGGTATAAGCGGTGTAAACTATTTAAGCAATCTGCGCTGAGGACCGGCGAGATCGAAGCATTTATTGCTTCCGGTCCGGGCTTTCTTCTTGGGAGAAATCCAATTAAATTTTGCCACAATCGTAATTATCACGTGGCATTGGTTGTACAAAATTGATTGGCGCTTTCGATTCTTTTCTAGCGACGTTCAACGTAACAGTCATGCGCGACAGAAAATCCGTACGCGGGATTGGTGACAGCGCGTGACGTATTCGTCGGAGCGCGGCGCTCGCGTGCGCGAATTGAATTGTTCTAGAACTTTCGATGGTCCGTTGCCGGTGCCTGTTTGCGTGAACCGAATTGTTTTGAAAAGACTAAAGAACAATTAATCCCTGACTTTGACGAGGCTTAATGTCAGGCTCGAGATGAAATCACGAGCTCGCCTTGTGCGTGCGTTCAATAACAATTACTGTCGGTCGACCGAAAGAATTCTTACCTTTTTTTTCGAATTACCGATCTCAAACAAGGTTTGAAATTTACTATGGAATATGAGGGAAATTTACTAAATTTTTTAGACTTAATTTAAAAAATCATCTCATTTATGATTTATACCGTAAGCCTACATTTTCAGGTCATTTTCTACATTATTTTTCTTGGCATCCTTTATCTCAAAAAATAGGCACAATATTTGGCACAATAGTTGATAGAGTATTATTGTTGTCACATCCAATGTTTCAATTGCAAAAATTTTGATACTATAATTAATATCCTTTTAAATAATGGTTATATATCCTCTTAGTTTAATTTTTTCAACAATTAAGAAGAGACTGCATAAAAAATTTCAATAGTTAAATATTTAAAATCAAAGTGAATTTACATCCGTTGAGAACTTTAAGCAACAGTTTTTCACAATACTCTTTATACCGTCTGTTTCCGAAAAAATTAAAAACTTTATTAACAACATTCCTGATGTGAGCATATAAAGGTATCAACAAATTAAATAAATTTATTAAAGTTCTGAAAGATCCACTGTCTACATCATTGCATTCTATTATATCTAATGTAGTCTATAGAATAGACTGCAGAGACTGCGATGCCTCATACGTCGGTCAGATTGGTAGATGTCTGAAAGTGCGTATGTCGGAACACAGAAATCATATTAACAGAACACAACTTAGTCTTCTGTTGTCACGCAACATAGAATAGAGACATCTCAAGATTTTTATTGGGACAATATTGAAATATTGGACAAAGAAAAAATTTTAAATAAAAGACTATTATCAAAAATAATTTACATAAAAAAACAAAAACATAAATTTACAAAATGACACTTTATCTCTTGATCGGCTATATGAAAATTTATTTAAAAAGATGTAGTGCTTCCTCCTTCTTATTACATGAAAATTCAACTTTAATTTTATTATCGACAATCTTTCGAGTGTATTTTATTTTTCAAATGTGTATCTGTTTTAACGTCTCATTAGTCGTTAAAATCGTCGAGCGTTTGAACTGTTAACATCATTTTCATACTCGTCATGTAAGTTTAAATTTTTCTTAATAATTTTTCTTATATAACTTTAATAGAGAGTAATTAATATTTAACCAATTTTGTTCACATACAGTAAAATTTTATTTCAATAACAGAGTAGATTAATCCAATGTTTTTTCCGATTCAACGTTTCATGTAAGACTCAAGTTACCTTAAGTCATAATGATTCTCTGTCAAAATAATAAAATATTTCATTTGTACTCTAGAGGAAATCTATCAATTTGATATACAACTTTCCATTAAGATTGGACACAGTCGTCATAATGCGACCTTACTAATAACTAATTGTTATTGCGCCATTAATTTATGTACTGAAGAGGATCTGAAGGGTCGAAACGTATACCGCAATTGTTTAATAAAGTTTTATTATATCACACACTTCTAATATCTTGTGTTGGCATCATACATATCATTAGATTTAATCTCTTGAGCCTATTATTGTTACTTTTAAAGAACTGGAAAGAACAGGAGTTAAGCGCCGAAGACGTCGCACAAATAATATATCTATGAAGTGTGAAATTTCTTTATTCACTAAAACGCGCTTACATGTTTCGACTCACTTTTGAGTCCTCCTCAGAGACAATACAAACTAACATAAATAAATTGTAAATAAAAATTATCCTCTCATGGTAAGTTCCCCTACCTCAAGAATTTAAATGTCAGAATTAAACCCAAAAAGAGTGAAAGAGAAAGAAAAACGAAAAAAGAAAAATGAACGAAAATAAAGATATGATGGAAATATCGGAATAGAGAATATGAAAAAATCAACAAACAAATTTATCAACAAATTTTAAGATTATAATTAATTATTCCGAAAATAAGGACTCACCCTGATCACAAATCACAAACTGTATCGCAAACTGTTATGTGTGTGTGAATGGTTAACTCGATATAGTTTTCATAGCTTTATCTTTAATAGCAATCGCGGACTTCTGTCACGCCTTCTCGTCTCGCATGGAAGTGACCCAGCGTCAGCACACTCACTACCGTCGCGCCAATACCCGTGTACACTCGCGAGGCGACTCTCTCGGTAACGAGTCTTATCATGACGGGATTTATCAACTAACGCACGCGGGCGCGGAGTGTTTACATCGAATGAATGATACATAAATAGTCAACGCGCTAACACAAACATTACTATGAATTATTCAAAAATTGGTTCTTGTTATTTGGGCTAGTCAGTATCAGACACAGTGAGTCACTTTTAGTTTTAGTTAGTATTATTCAAGGTTACAAATGGAAAAATTTAACACTAAAACGTTAATTAATTCCATGAAAATGAAAGTTGGAAAATAATCAAAAATCACGCCAGAAAGATTTATTACTGCATACGAACGACACTGACTGAATAGACGTGACAACAATTCTAGCCTTTATAGCTTGTCTATGATCAGGACATAGATCTTGGAAAGCCTCTCCATATTGCAAGTTAAGTCCGTGCGTCTGTCTCCTGATGAATATCATCTCCGAAATCAATCTCTTCCTGTAGTGAGGCTCCTCATCCTGTATTGTAACATTGTCTCAATCGAAATCATGGTCCTCTTGTAATCGATCCTCCGTTATGACATTACGTAAGTAAAGGTGTTCCATCGGATGTGGTTCTTATGCTCCGAGATTCTTAACCTCAGCTGTCTATACGTCCCATATAACTTCGCAACTCTTATACGAGATTTTATAAACAACATTCGACTTCTTGTCACGCGGTAAAGAGTCCTTATGCACCTTAATAAATTCTCGCAATTTATTAGTATAGATTATACACAGTGTGACAAATATGTTCCCGGACACGAACCACATCTCAGCAACCAGTGGCGACATCTGTGCGTTCAAACATGCATTTTAAAGGTTGAACATTTTGCTATCATCTGTCCAAGTTTCATTCATTTTGGTTGACATATAACGAAGATATGACAGTTCATGTTAAACAAGATTTTGGTCGAGGTAGAAATTTTAATATGGAACAAAGAGCAGTGATTAAATTTAACGCAAAACTTGGTAAAATGCATCAGAAACATTCCGATCGATGCAACAAATTTACGGCAGTCAATGTCTAAGTCTACAGCTGTTTTTGAGTGGCATAAGCGTTTTTTGGAAGGCAGAGAGACCCTTGAAGATGACAAAAAATCAGGACGGCCAATTTTGGTTCAAACATCCGAATGATCGAAAAAGTACGTGATTTTGTTGCAAACGATCGCAATGCATCACTAAAAATGATGGAGGAGGCTTTAAATATCAGTAGAGAAACGATTCGAACCATATTACATGAAGATTTGAGTAAAACGAAGGTTTGTGCGAAGTTTGTTCCACATTAAGAAGCGATCAAAAATCAACGAAAATCAATTATTCCAAAGACATCGTTGCAGCCGCAGAAAATAATCCAAACTTCCTAAAATCAATTGTTACGGATGATGAAACATGGTGCTTTCAATATGATCCAGAAACTAAGCGTCAAAGTGCGGAATGGAAGTAAAAAATTCATCACAAGCAAAAAAAGTACGAAAAGTTCCATCAAAAATCAAGACAATGCTCATCACATTCTTTGATAGCAAAGATATTATCCACAAAGAGTTTGTTCCAACTGGCCAAACAATTACTGGTGCATATTATCTCGAAGTTTTAAAGCGATTGATGAGCAGAATTCATCGTATTCGCCCCGAATATCGTGATCCAGAAAATTGGTCTTTATTGCATGATAATGCACCGAGTCACACTTCATTGATTGTCCGTCAATGTTTGGCTCGAAATCGTGTCTCTGTGTTAAACCATCCACCTGATTTGGCCCCCTGCGACTTCTCATTATTCTCAAAATTGAAATTGAAATTGAAAGGACGCTTTTTTGATGACATTCCGACCATCCAATCAGTTTCTACACAGGCATTAGAGGCAATTCCGCAAACTGAGCTAGAACATGCATTTGAATCACTATTGAATCGGTGTAACAAGTGTATTGAAGCCAGAGGAGAATATTTTGAATAATAAAACCAAAAAATATGCATATTGTTGTTTCAATTATGATTTTCAGGCCTTGTCCGGGAACATATTTGTCGCACTGTGTATATTTATTACTATAGAACGATATCCTCATACGCTCGCTATTCAATCTGCTTAACTTCTCAATAATACTACGAACGAAAGGAACAGTGAACCTTGAAGGCTTCTTCAACAATATTATCATTAACAACATTCTTCCTATTACTAGCCATAATAATTTTCTTCAAAAGTTGTTTTCTTTAAAGATTGTTAATATTCTCAAATATATCAATGGATAATCATTCTTTAACAATACTTTAATAATGAAATACGAATTATCAAGATGAAATTTAGGATTCGAAAGCGAAACCTACCTACCTCAATTAATCCCGGGATTGTATCTATTTTTTGAGAAACCGGACGAAAAATTCAAATATCTACCCAAAAAAATCGGCTTGAGGTACCAATTGAATTCTATTAACTCATTATCCTTAAGGGGAGTGTCCTGTTTTATCATTAAACGCCTTTAAAAACGCCTTTCTCGTGTTTATGGATTGAAAAATTCTTCTCCACAATTAAAGTACAATAACGCAAGTCGCCAGCTACATTTGAATACGAAAAACGAAAGAAAATTAAAGACTTACAGTTTTGTTATCGGCTTCTGTAGTCAACACATCACAATATGTGTTGCATATAAGAGTTTCAGATCTTGCATGTTCATGAAAAGTAGCTGGCGAATTGCGGAAAACCTAAACGAACAATACTATGCTTTTAGAAACGCGGTAGGAGTTTTAGTATAAGAGAAAGGCGTGTACAAAAATTTCGTTTGTATATTACGAGTGAAACGTATTGACGTGTAGCCATGAAACTGAGCAGTATTTTAGTTTCGCGATATTCCGACAGCGGCGCTGTCATGAAAAGTGCGTCGCTGAACCATAGAAATGATCTGAATTATCGACCTACTCAGGCCCATATCAATCAAAACGTGCCCTGGTCAAAGTTTTTTCTTTTGAGAGGAAAAATAATAAAATAAATATGATATTAGTTATTTCAATTTTGTTGAAATAATTTCTTCCTAAACAAGAAACATACCATATTATTTACATATGAATACAAATGAAGATAATTATTTTAATTACACTATTCTGTCTTTTACATACATTTTATTTAGTAAATTATTGATGCATATATATAAAATAACATATATAATATATATATATGTGTGTGTATGTATGTATGTATGTATGTATGTGTGTATATACAGGGTTGGCCATATTCGACGGAAAGATGTTTTTTTTTTCAATCATGGGAAACGTCGTTACTCGACCTAACATCTCTTTCCCATGATTGAAAAAAAAAACATGTTTCCGTCGAATATGGCCAACCCTGTATGTATATATATATATATATTATATATATATATATATTAGGTGTTGGAATTAATTCGTAGCGTTTTTTTAATGAAAGAATGTTATTTATTTCACATGAGCATTAAAAAATACATTAATGAAAGTACTTCCCATCACTTTCTACTACTTTTGACCATCTTTCGGGCAGTGAATGAATACCGCGTCGGAAGAACTGTTCATCTTTAGATGAAATCCAGGAATCGAACCATTTTGTACAATCTTCGTAAGATGTGAACTTCTGCTCGCACAAGCTATGAGCTAATGATCGAAACAAGTGGTAGTCGCTAGGTGCAATATCAGGAGAATACGGCGGGTGCGGTAGCACTTCCCATTTAAGTGTTTCCAGGTATGTTTTTACCGGTTTTGCAACGTGTGGGCGAGCATTGTCGTGCAGCAAGATGACTTTATCGTGTCTTTCGAAGTATTCCGACCGTTTTTGCTTCAATGCACGGCTCAAGCGCATCAGTTGCCGTCGGTAGAGATCTCCAGTAACGGTTTCATGCGGTTTTAGCAGTTCGTAGTATATGACACCCTTCTGATCCCACCAAATACAGAGCAGGAGCTTTGAGCCATGGATATTGGGCTTTGCCACTGATGTTGATGGTTCGCCGGGCTTAACCCATG
The DNA here is from genome assembly GCF_024713525.1 of Acromyrmex echinatior. Classification (NCBI taxonomy): domain Eukaryota; kingdom Metazoa; phylum Arthropoda; class Insecta; order Hymenoptera; family Formicidae; genus Acromyrmex; species Acromyrmex echinatior. The sequence continues at coordinate 12,757,806 of NC_141861.1, forward strand.
ATTTTCTGCGCTTTGGATTGTCATAATGGATCCACTTTTCGTCACCGGTAACAATCCGATGCAAAAAACCTTTTCTTTTCTGCCGTTGAAGCAGCAGTTCGCACGTGAGAAAACGTCTCTCAATATCCCTTGGTTTCAATTCATATGGGACCCAATGTCCTTCCTTCTGGATCATGCCCAAACTTTTAAGACGTTTTCCTATTGTTGAGAAGTCAACTTCCAATGACGTAGATAATTCTTTAAGTGTTTGACATGAGTTTTCATTGAGCAGTGCCTGCAAATCGTTATCTTCAAATTTTTTCGGCTGACCAGGTCGCTCCTTGTCATCCAAGTCGAAATCACCAGCTTTAAAACGTGCAAACCACTTCCTACACGTTTGCTCAGCCAGAGCATGTTCACTATACACATCCACTAAAATACGATGAGCTTCAGCTGCACTTTTGTTCATATTAAAGTAATGAAGCAAAACTCCCCGCAAAAACACTTTATCTGGCACAAATTTTGACATATTCAATGAATTATACAGTATTGTTATTTATGATTTCAAGAAAGGTTATGTACGGCAAATGACGTCCTATGATAGATGTTTACAATGTATACAGAACTATAGGTAACAACGAAATAGTGTACTGCTTGTGCCATCTCTTGTAAAACGCTACGAATTAATTCCAACACCTAATATATTATATAATAGCATAAATACACACGCGTGTGCGTATGTATGCTTGTGCGCGCGCGGGCGCGCGTGTGTGCGTGTACATATATACAACACATGTCTAAACTTTATTTACTGAATTATTTACCATGCATATATCAAGGTTCGGAACGTGATGTGTTTCGGTTGAGCTTTCTTTCTGCTCGGATGTCGGAACGACAAGCGGCAATCTCGTAGCAGTCGTAGCATATAAATGAAATTTTCGAATACACTTTGCTCTTATACTAAAGCTCGTAACTCGTTTCTGCAAGCATAGTATTGTTCTTTGAGGTTTTTCTGTAAATCGCCAGCTACTTATGCAAGGTCTGAAATTATTGTATACAGCACATTTTTGACTCGATTCGGAGTAAGAAGGGCCATTTCTCCTATCCGTCGCGCGCAAACGAAGTAGTATCGCTATTCAACTAGAAATGGATTGAACCATTGTAAATAAACCAGCAATATATTATCAGCCGGAAACGCCATAATAACATACTTTTGTATATATAGAAATATATATCAGGATCGTTGTTTGGAGAAGGAATCGTGCATCCTTGCTGGACGATGATGCCAGAATCGATAGAAATCACATTCTTGAATTGCAGAACGAATTATTGAAACAGAAGTACGACAGAGTGAGACAGAGAAAAAACAAAAAAGGATAGAAACTCCGATTGTAATCGGTGAGACTCCGCATGCCGAGCTGGACTCGTCGAACGAAACAGCGAATCTATCCTTCAGAGTCTCTCTCTCTCTCTCTCTCTCTCTCTCTCTCCCCTCCCATCCCCTCCCTCTCCCCCTCCTCTCGCCCCCTCTCCTCTCCTCCCCCTCCCCCTCCCCCTCCCCTCCCCCATCTCTCTACGGTCGCTTGTTTCTAGCGACCGAAAATGCTTTCTGGAAAATTTCGGCCGCTCAATGTGTATAATTAAGAGGAGAAGGAACATTATAGATAACATACAGGGTGGGCCATCTATTGGTACGTTTTTAAAAATGCGATCAAATGAGCATACATTGATATTTTTTATTAATTTTTTTTTTGTTGTGAAGCTAAAAGTATCCGCGTCAAGAATGAAAAACGATTTCCTTCATGTGGCTCCCTCTACTGGCCTTACAGTATGCCATTCGGTCACCCCAATTATTAATGACATTTTGGACTACCTCGGCGCCAATTTCACTCAAAACAGTCGTAATATAATGTCATCCACTAACATCCCTTTCTCACGAACTTTCCTCACCAATTTGCGTATAGCTCCTTCGGTGGGTGCTCTATCACGACCCATATTTCTTTTCAAAATTCGTACAGTTTCGGCGACACAGCACTGACTTTGAAAATAAGTTTTTAAAATTTCAAAACGCTCTTCAAGAGAAAACATGTTGTTTCGTGCCGCGGACGGTATGACTAATAAACTGTCAAAATTTCGGGTCTGTAGCTCGTTCGGTGTTGCCATACGACGAAATTCAAAAACGTACCAATAGATGGCCCACCCTGTATAAGTTTTAATAAATTATGCTAATCTTATATCCCTCCAATTTATGTATAATAGCAAAAATAATTTCAAAACACGATAATTTATGGGATATTGATTTTCCATGAGCGTTATATATCACGTTCATAGAAATGATTTGCAAGACCTCGACGTGGTCTCACGTGTAAGATGCGAGATCTGAATGTTAGAGATCTTATGATCAATTCCTTTTTTCTTTTTTCATAATTTTTTTTTTAAATAAGTGATATTGTTAACAAACATATATTACAGACTAAATATATTTTTATTTAATTATTGAAATTATATGTATATTTCTAAACGTTTTAATTTACCTTTAGAAAAAAATCCAAAAAAAAAATCATGTTTCTGTAATAATGTTACGATCAGTACCTTCTGTGAAATATTTTTTTTATAATTATCATCCGAAAGAAAATTCTGATAATCAATCAAATCGCAAAAGTGCGATTAATATAATTATAAGGATGATTAATATAATTATAAGGATGATGTCAATATAATTTTATAATTAACAAATCAAAAAGCCTTTATATGTGCCTTTATATGCAACATACAAATACTTTTTTATTTATCTATTAAAGTGATTCGGTATTTTTCCTATAGTTATTATACAATACATGTTAAATTTTGGGTCGACTTTTGAAGCATCGCCTTCTTTCCCTCCGCCGCCGCCGCTCAATGCTCGACGGCTGAGCTGCACCGGATCGCGCGCGGATGTGTATCTCAGGAGCGTTGCACTAAGAAATATGCTCCGTATCTTCTAGCAAATTATCAATCCTTTACTTTCCTTAGTCTTCTGTGATGTCTTCTTTATTCAACATGCTTTCTTTATTCACATGTTGAATAAAGAAGACATCACGGAGTTATTGAAGTTGAATCATTCCAGTTTAAAATTACGCATCTCGTTCTGTATCGGCTCTTATTAGTCTTAAATTAATATTATCAGTATTCTATATTAAAAGATATTACATTTTGTGGCACATAAGCGTGGTCAGTAGCTCTTTGAAAGAAAACCGAATGTATCAATGTAATGTATAAAAATAATAAAGTAAATATTTTAAAAGTACATAATATTTAGTAAAATGTATATACAGGGTTGGCCATATTCGACGGAAAGATCTGGCAACACTGTAACTTTTGACAGAGATGTTAGATCGAGTAACGACGTTTCCCATGATTGAAAAAAAAAACATCTTTCCGTCGAATATAGCCAACCCTGTACTTATTAATATGATGTTCAATCATTATTATTAAGAAAATAACAATTATGTAAGAAGGAAAATATTTTTATGATAATTTTCATGCTAAAATGTTGTCATGATAATTTTCATGTTGGAAGGTTGATAGCAGCATGTTTCTTATACTGTGACGCTCCTGAGATGCATGTCCGCGCGCGATCCAGCGATTCAGCCGTCGACTGTTGAGCGGTTGTAAAGGAAAAATAGGCAGCACCTCAGAAATTGGCTCGAAATATGTAACTAATTCTGAGCACACTAAAGTACACATATAATTTCTATAATTTTATAAAAATATATTTGGAGTAATATGTGAGACTCGTGGTAAAGAAATCGGGCCAAACATAAACAATATGTTCCAGGCTGTTAATTATGGCACGCGCCATCGTAACTTAAATCGTAGGGCAAAGGATGAATATAATTTAATAAAAATTATGTATTGTCTAGAATGTCTCTTTCCTCTTTATGATACACGCCAAGCGGTCGAGATCGTCGAAAAAATATTTTCGGTCGCTAGAAACAAGCGAGAGAAGACAGAGAAAAGGACAGAGACAGACTCATTGTTTTCCTAGCGGGCCCAGTTCGACGTATCCGCGCGGAGACTCATCGATTACAATCGGAGCTTCTATCCGTTTGTTTTTTCTCGCTCTATCGAAATAACAGAAATTGAAAGAATTTTAAATCACGAACACGGTTGCCAGTTCTCCGTTTTTCTTTTGACAGACTTCGGTTGCTTGGACTAATATTCAATCCTCCAGCAGATGTGAAAATCTCCAATTTTTGTTGTCTGCTGGAGTATTAAATATTAGTCCAAGCAACCGAAGTCTGGCAAAAAAAAAACGGAGAGCTGGCAACCATGTTTGTGAATTAAAATTCTTTCATTTTCTTTTTATTAAATTATATTAATCATATATCTTTCTCATTAACGTAGCAAAAATGCAAATGCAAAAATGATTTCAAAACGTAAATATTGATGAAATATACAATAGTTTACGACTTTCCGTGCACTATATGTCGCGTTCGTCGAGGTGATCTGCAAGAACTCAGCGTGGTCTCGAGCGTTGGGTGCAAGATCAGAATATTGGAGATCTTATGTTCGATTCTGCTTTTTCCTTTTTTCGTAATTTTTATTTAATAAATAACGTTATGAATAAACATATTACTCCAAATATACTTTTCAGAAATTATATACATGTACTTCAATGTGCTCGAAATTAGTTGCGCATTTCGAGTCGATTTCTGAAATGCTGCCTACTTTTCCTTCACAACCGCTCGACGCTTGACGGCCGAACCGCTCACGCGTGGACGTGTATCTCAAGAGTGTCATAGTATAAGAAATATGCTGCGACCATACCTTCCAGCAAATTGTCATGAAAATATTTTCCTTCCTACATAATATTGTATTTTCTTAATAATGGTGATTGAACATCATATTAATAACTTAATGCATTTTACTAAATGTAATGTACTTTTAAAATATTACTTTATTATTTTTATGATACATTCAGTTTCAAAGAGTTACTGATCACGTTTTTGTGCCACAGAATGTAATATAAAATTTTACTTTACCGCATCATACATCTGGTCATCTATTTGTATTTTTTTTTTAGTGGAATAAACCTGGAGAATACACTTAAATAACGTATCAATAATAGAACTTCAAAGATAATAGAGTTTTTTTACAATAACGTGGATTTAGATACGGTGAACGCCTTTTCTTAATTAGTCGCTAAGGAAAAGATAATGTGATCATGATATCGATTATGTATCTTTTTTCTTAGAGTGATAAATAAAAATTTTTTGTATATATGTGTATATATATATATATATATATATATATATGCATACATATATCATTTTGCGTGACGCTGTATGTGTAGAAAACAACGGCGTTATACGAGTCAATCAGCTGTAACCAGTATGACTCGCGTTCACAGTATCATTGCCGGACAATAGTACTGTCAATGTAGTGTAGTGTAGTAGTGTTCTACACACAACCATATATATGTATATGTGTGTGTGTGTGTGTGTGTGTGTGTGTGTGTGTGTGTGTATGTGTATATATATATATATATATATTTATAGTGTTTTTTGTCCACAAAATAGAAAAAATGTAGTAGCAGAATATTGTCTGCCTTTGATAAGAGAAGGTTATGGGTGCTTTATAACAAGCGACTCAGTACAATATAGTACAATATCTCATCCATGGATTATCGAACAAAATTGTAATGATGCACCGTGTCGCACTATGTCTCTTGTTGGAAGGCACTCTAGAAGGCCAAAATTGGTTATTGTGATGTGTGTTTTTTGTTGGCACCCTATAAAGCCAGAATGAGAAAGGTTAGCATCTTTATGTTATTCGTGAAAATATCACTTTTATTTATCATACACGTAATATGATTAAATTTTATTGTTATAACAATAAATTGCACTTTGCCTAATTATAATCCAATGTCAGAGGCGTTCATCGTGGGCTGATTATTTTTAATTTACTGCCAGAGGCGTTAATCGTGAGCTGGCTAGCTATAACAAAATATCACAGCCATAAATCATATTTTGGCTAGTTATAGACAAATGTCAGAGGCGTTCATCGTGGGCTGACTATATTTAATTCACTGTCAGAGGCGTTAATTGTGAGCTGGCTAGCTATAACAAAATGCCACAGCCGTAAATCGTGCTTTGGCTAGTTACAGATAAATGTCAGAGGCGTTTATCGTGGACTGACTATTTTTAATTTATTGGCAGAAGCATTTCGATTATTAAATTTGGTGAAATACAATTACGGAACCAATTTATAGAATTTTGCGTCTGCAATTAAAGAAATGCAAATAGATGCATTGTCATGATGGAATCAAAAGCTAATTGCTTGACATAACCGAAACAAAGAAACTAATGAAGAAAAAAAACTGAATATCAGTAAATAGTTTCTTTGAAACCTTACAACTTTTGTCTGAAGCGTTTTTTCTAAAAACGTTATGTAATAGCCTTAGCACAAGGATGGTCGTAATTGAATCGTAGAACGTGAATCATAGGGCAACGCATTATATTTTGGCGTACTATGCATGCCGATACAAGTTCACATTCCTTTACGATTAGTTATAGTCACCTTTATATTCAGCTGCTAAATCCGGAGTCTTTTTGGACACCCTATATAATATATATGTTATACATATATGTATATATATATATATATGTGTATATATATATATATACAACATACATTACACAGTCAATAGTCACATGCATAATTTTTGTACGATGCTGTACGTTTATGAAATGTAAGTATATCATATTCAAAGTGTTTTAGCAAATACAGGGTGGGCCATCTATTGGTACGTTTTTAAAAATGCGATCAAATGAGCATACATTGATATTTTTTATTAATTTTTTTTTTGTTGTGAAGCTAAAAGTATCCGCGTCAAGAATGAAAAACGATTTCGTTCATGTGGCTCCCTCTACTGGCCTTACAGTATGCCATTCGGTCACCCCAATTATTAATGACATTTTGGACTACCTCGGCGCCAATTTCACTCAAAACAGTCGTAATATAATGTCATCCACTAACATCCCTTTCTCACGAACTTTCCTCACCAATTTGCGTATAGCTCCTTCGGTGGGTGCTCTATCACGACCCATATTTCTTTTCAAAATTCGTACAGTTTCGGCGACACAGCACTGACTTTGAAAATAAGTTTTTAAAATTTCAAAACGCTCTTCAAGAGAAAACATGTTGTTTCGTGCCGCGGACGGTATGACTAATAAACTGTCAAAATTTCGGGTCTGTAGCTCGTTCGGTGTTGCCATACGACGAAATTCAAAAACGTACCAATAGATGGCCCACCCTGTATATACACTTATAGGTCAATGTACGTTGACTAACAGCAAGTTACAATAAGTATATTTTTACTAAATGAACACTCTGACTGTGACTTAGATATATTTTCGGATGCAACCATGTATTTGAAATACATGTATACACATGTAATGTAATAGCACTTTTTCCTTTATTCCCAATGTCATTTTAATTTAGGATGTAACATGTATTGTCAGTACGTAAATACATTGCACATACATATGTAACTATTCCATCTCTTTTTATTATGTTTAATGGGCCTTTTACAATTATAAGCCATAAATCAGCCATAAGAAGTCAAACGCTAAAAATTGGCTGTAATTGGTCAATTTTTAGCTTCTGACTTCTGATTTAACCAATGTGTTATTGTAGAAGGCCTATAATAAAAAGAGATAGAAGTTACTTTTCATGCAGATATAATATAGACACATTAGTGAATATTAGAATTATATTTTATGTGCATTATGATGTGTACATTATAAAATATATTTCTAATTCATATTCACATACGTGTGTAGCTACTTCATCTCTTTTTGTTACATGTAACAAAAAGATGTACTGATGTCCTCTTTTTTCTATAATACGTTTAATAAAAAGGGATATGTTTTTTATGATCAAATATTAGTGATATATGCTTTTATATTTTTAATATCAGAATATACATACAACTGACATAAATCAAAGCTAACGATAGTCAAACGCAGATGATCAGATGTAACATCTTAAAAAATAATCAAATTATGAATCCTCTGATAAATCCTCATTTTATGTGTGTGTGTATATATATATATATATATATATATATATATATATATATACGCATTATATATACTATATATATTAGGTGTTGGAATTAATTCGTAGCGTTTTTTAATGAAAGAATGTTATTTATTTCACATGAGCATTAAAAAATACATTAATGAAAGTACTTCCCATCACTTGTAAAACACTACGAATTAATTCCAACACCTAATATATATATATATATATATATATATATTTTATATATGTATACAATTTTAATATTGCACATTTAAACACAGGGAATGCATAAACAGCTTAGCATTGATAACTTCTATCTGCAACGTATGTATATTCACACATTATAGTACATATATGCAATATTGTATAATATTGCCTATGTGTGTATTATATTTAAGTACATCACTAATATTTTAACATGATTAACTTCTACATATTTTTATTAAACATAGCAAAAAATGGTATAGCTATGTATATTATATGTGTAATATATCTATATATAGCTAATACATATCACATCCTGACCTAAAATGACATTGTACGATAAAAAATGCTATTATATAGGCCCATGTGTCAATGTACACTGTCAATACTGAAAATCTATAGTTACGTATTTTCAGTACTCGCAGTGAATATCGAAATACAGTTGTAGTATCACTTTTTCCTATGATCAATATCATTTAGGGTTTAGTCAAGATGTAACATATATTATTGTCAATATATGGACACGTGTTTCATATTGTGCGGGAATGCACCGCGCGGAAAGATTCGAGTGAGAGAACGGTTCAAGGTTGATATGATACGCGACAGTAAAGAGAACTCCGTTTCTTTGTAATTCAACAAAAGAATTTTCTTTAATATGCACAGTTACAAAGTCAGAAAATATAATTAATTAAATATTAGATTAACAGAATATTAAATGCGGTCACCTTTTCCAAATTATATTTGGAATCGCGGTGATGGAAAATCTCGGCGATGTTCGCGGCACTTCTCGAAAAGATTCGTTTTATAGCGGTTTTCACTAAGCGGTTAGCACGGCGGTTTTACGAAGCGATATAGTAGCGAGACTATGACTCTAAGAACTCTGAGAACTTTTTTGACTCTAAGAAGGAGGACGGCGAGATCGAAGCATTTATTGCTTTCGGCCTGGGCTTTCTTCTTGGGAAAAATCCAATGAAATTTTGCCACAATCGTAATTATTACGTGGCATTAGGTGTACAAGATTGATTGGCGCTTTGAATTCTTTTCTAACGACGTTCAACGTAACAGTCATGCGCGACAGAAAATCCGTACGTGGGATTGGTGACAGCGCGTGACGTATTCGTCGGAGCGCGGCGCTCGCGTGCGCGAATTGAATTGTTCTAGAACTTTCGATTGTCCGTTGTCGGTAACGACAACTTGTTTGCGTGTAACGAATTGGTTTAAAAAGAACAAAGAATGCCAAATCGATGATTTTAATGAGGATTAAGATCATGCTCGAGATGAAATCACGAACTCACTTTATGCGTGCGTTCAATGACAATTACTGTCGGTCGACTGAAAGAATTCTTGCTTTTCTTTCGAATTACCGATCTCAAACACACACATATATATATATATATATATATATATATATATATATATATATACATATACAGGGTGCAGCAAAATGATCTCCCACATTTTTAAATTATTAAAGATTAAAATGTGGAAGATCATTTTGCCGGACCCTGTATATATATATATATATAAATGAATACGACATTGCACATACATAATGTAACTCTTTTTACTCTGTCTAATAAAAAGAGATAGATACTTATAGTACTTATTCATTACTAATATATCGACTATATATCTAATATAGAAAATTGTATTTACATTATACTTTGATAATTCTAACATTGTTGTAACATATAACAAAACATTATTAGTGAATATAAATTATAATTATATTTTATATGTATTATAATGTACATATACACAATAATATACAAAATATAATTTTAATATTGCATATATCATTAATTCACTAACATGTTTATGTCTTCACTAATATGTCAATAATAGTATATTTTTTGTGTTATTGTATACACATTATATACACATATATTATAATACACATAAAATGTAATTGTAATTCGTATTCATGAATTTTTGATCCGGTTTCTCAAAAAATAGGTACAATCGCGGGATTAGTTGATAAGGTAATTTCGTTTTCGAATCCTAAATTTCACCTTGATAATTCGTGTTTCATTATTAAAGTATTGTTAGAGAATAATTATCCATTGAACTTTATATTTGAGAATATTAACAATCGTTTGAAGAAAATTATTATGGCTAGTAATAGGAAAAGTGTTGTTAATGATAATATTGTTGAAGCAGTGCAGCCTTCGTGATTCACTGTTCCTTTTGTTCGTAGTATTATTGAGAAGTTAAGCAGATTGAATAGCGAGCGTATGAGGGTATCGTTCTACAGTACTAATAAATTACGAGAATTTATTAGGGTGCATAAGGATCCTTTACCGCGTGACAAGAAGTCAAATGTTGTTTATAAAATCTCGTGTAAGAGTTGCGATGCAAGTTATGTGGGACAGACGTGAGACAGCTGAGGTCAAGAATCACGGATCATAAGAACCACATCCAATGAACACCTCTACTCGTAATGTCATAACGGAGCATCGGTTACAAGAGGGCCATAATTTCGATTGAGACAATGTTACAATACAGGACGAGGAGCTTCACTATAGGAAGAGATTGATTTCGGAGATGATATTCATCAGGAGACAGACGCACGGATTTAACTTGCAGATGGATATGGAGGAACTTTCCAAGGCCTACCTCCCGATCATAAATAAGCTATAAAGATTAGAGTAGTTGTTACCATGGTGGAATAAGAAAGGTGAACCAAGTAGAAGAATGCGCAGTAACTGCTTTTGTCAGCCAATCAGAAATTAACCTACGATGCAAAAATACAATATGGCTGCCTCCGTGATGAACGATTAAGTTAGCTTTCGGATTCTGTTCGTAGCATTGCAGTGCACGTATCGCAGTTCACAGTGTGATGTAAAGTAGGTAAGTAAGAAAAATATTTATTGTAAAATATAGTAATTAAATTGTGCTTTCCAGCAAGGAGACAATGTAAATCATTTCATCTTTCTTTAATATTGACAAGGATGTAATGATTTATTGTGTTCTTAATGAAAAACAATAAATCTTACCAAATATACTAATTTTATTTAAATATAAAATATTCTATTATACTTTATTTATAGAAACGATGCCGAAGTGTTATGTAAAAAATTGTACCAGTTGTACATGTCACAATGATACTAAGGGAATAAACTATTTTACCTTCCTAAAGAATGTTGCTCTTCGTGAGCAATGCCTGCCAGAAAAAAGAAGCAGAAAGTAAAATTGGGTAAGTTAATATAAAAATTGAAATTAATGAAGTAAAATGGCTACGAGCCATCTAACTTTAGCTCATATATAGCCTTTTAATTTCGATTATAATCTTCTAATTGAGTCTTACATTTTCACAATATTTTTAAGTTAAAATTAATTTTTATAGATTTAATCTATTATTTTACATTGAGTAACAATAATATTATAAAAATATAAACAAAAGAAGCCAATAATAAAAACGTTCAATATTTAAATTCACAATACAGATGTTTCGACATCAATCGTGTCATTCTCAATGTTTTTGAACACGTGTCACTCTCAATGTTTTGAACACAAAATTATAACATAAATATAATATTATTAATATTATATATACTTATGTTATAATTTAAAATCAACACTATCACTGTTAATAGTACTTACTGTTCGAGATTAGCATCCGTAAAGCCGATTTTATAGAATTAATGTATGTACGGCATGTAGTTTATAAACGTCTAGAAACTATATTATTATTTAAAATTATTCTAGAAGCTTCCAAATGAACTTGACGATCATCTTTCTTTGTTAAAGTCAAGATTGTAATCAAAACCACATGTTGTACATACACAAAAAACCAATTGTTAAAAACGGCAATTACAATTTTGATTGATCACAGTGCACGCGCGCTTGCGTGACACGAAACGCGCAATTCGCTCATGCCCCAATCATAGTCGCTGATTTTGCGGGCACATATGGCGATAACGTGCCGTTTGGCCGTCATTATTAAAAATTGCCAATCGCGGCTTAAATTATGAGGTCACCTCAAAAATTCATATTTTGGGGGAATCTCATAAGCGATTAACGAAAAGAGCCTTTGTTCAATCAAGTCGATAAAAGGCCGAATCGAGCGGTGATCAAACCCTTAGTCGCAGTTAATACTCCGTAATCGAGATCAATCACCTCTGAGATGCTCCGCCGAAAAAAAATCGCCGCGTTCGACTTATTACAGAGATTCGAAAGGGTGTTCGCCTGTAAGAAGGAAACGTTAATTTCCATTCACATTTATTTGTGCTGTATTGTATTAAACTTATCAACTTAAAATTTGTTACACATTTTTGTGAAATCATCAATTTTGTGAATTGTTTAAATAAAAAATTGTGATCTGTTACGTGAATATTCACGTTGATTAAATTTCCATTCGAAAACATCTTTTCCGCTCATTTATAGCTTTATTTATAGCCAGAATATGTAATCTTCATTTCGAAGATTGTTTTGAAGTAAAAAAGACAAAACCACGATCTAAAAATTCACCAGTTAAAATGAAATGAAATTGTCCGTTCAAAGGAAGCTATTTTTACGTTGCTAAATTCAGATAGTGAAATGAGAGAAGACGATATTTTTATATTTCAAAATCTAGGTAATCAAAATACTGATGATAACTTGTATCTTCAGAAGAAGATGTAAATTCAGAGGAAAAAGAAAACAGAAAACAATGTACAAGAAGAAAATGGAAAAGGTAAATATTGAAAATTATTAATAATGCAATTAATTAGTTAAAATTAATTACGTTGTTAATAATTACTTAATAATTAATATTTAACAGTTAGTAACTATTAAAGCAATTTTTATTTTTTGTTTTTTATTTTAAATTTTAAAATTTTTTATTTATCATTTTTTTGCAGATTTAACTTTATTATAAATATTCCAATGATTGATTGAAGAAAAGGATTACAGCCTTCAATCAATTTACTATTTTATGTATTAGGTGTACAACTTTGCTTCCGCCGTTTTCCTATAGATAGCTTTAGCGGTAAGTGATGGTCGAAATAAATAGATCATAGACGTCATATAATAAACTTGGGCATCTGTCAACATAATCCCATAAAAACATTAGTCGATTTGTATCTGCATTATAATATTCTCGATTGAAAATGTCAGTTTACGAGCCAAATTCTCGTCATTTGCAGAAGGTTTTAATTTTCTGCTTCAATATGAAGAAATCTGCGGGTGAGGCTCATCGAATGCTCTCAAATACTTATGGTGAGTGAACCGCTATTAGTGAAAGAACGTGTCGTGAGTGTTTTCAACGCTTCAAGAACGGTGATCTTGACGTCGAAGACCGGCGTCAAGTGGTGGAAGAGAGAAGGTTTTCGAAGATGCAGAATTAGAGGCATTACTTGATCAAGACTCGTGTCAAAATCAAGAAGAATTGGCACGATCATTGGGAGTGACTCAACAAGCCATTTCAAAACGCCTCAAAGTCATGGAAATGATTCAGAAGCAAGGAAATGGGTGCCGTACGAGTTGAAGCAAAGATGTTGAACGGCGTTTGTTTGCTTGTGAACAGCTGCTTGAAAGGCAAAGACGGAAGGGATTTTTGCATCGCATTGCACTGGGGACGAAAAATGGGTTCATTACGATAACCCCAAGCGCAGAAAATCATGGGGAGTTCCCGGCCATGCTTCCACGTCGACGGCCAAATCGAATATTCACGGCTCCAAGGTCATGCTCTGTATTTGGTGAGACCAGCGTAGTGTATTATGAGCTGTTAAAACCGACTGAAATAATCACAGGCGATCAGTATCGAACGCAATTGATGCGTTTGAGCCTAGCACTGAAAGACAAACGGCCGCAATACAACGAGAGACACGATAAAGTGATTTTGCAGCATGACAATGCTCGATCCCATGTTGCGAAAGTGGTCAAGACATACTTGGAAACGTTGAAATGGGAAGTCCTACCCCACCCGCCGTATTCTCCAGACGTTGCTCCCTCTGACTATCACTTGTTTCGATCAATGACACACGGCCTGGCTGGCCAGCACTTCTGGTCTTATGAAGAAGTAAAAAATTGAATCGATTCGTGGATCGCCTCAAAAGATGACCAGTTTTTTCGACGCGGGATTCATACGCTGTCCGAAAGATGAGAGAAATAGTGGCCAGTGATGGACAATACTTTGAATCATAAATGTATAACTAGTTTTTTACAATAAAGCCTCGAATTTCGGAAAAAAACGGCGGAAGCAAAGTTGTACACCTAATACGTGTTAATAAATAAATTATTTATTCTTTTTGTTAAATTTAAATAATTATAAGCCTTCTTCTGACGCACTAAAGTTACTCAATGATTTTGAACGTATCACTTGTAACGTCCAGCATAAATAAACGATTCGTGCTGAGTGTCACGCGTTGTCATGACAACGGGCTTCAGGCCTCGCGTTTCGAAATAATCGAAAAGTACATCTTAACGTGATCTGTGTACCTCGCGAACTCGCAAGCGAAAGCAACGAGTCACGCAATCACAGCGTGACAGTGAAATTAAACTGAAAATGTACCGCGCCTGCGCGCGACTGATTTAATTAAAATCTTTAATGCAAAACCCACTAAGATTACGGCTTGCGGTAACAATCAAAGCGAATAAATTGATAATCACGAAGATCGGATAGGAAAACCGCGTTCAAGCGCGCTCCCACATAATAAACGACGAAACTTTATTAATTAATTTAAAAGTTGTAATTAATATAGCTGCAAGTAAATGGTCCCGAGGTAGCTCTCATAAAGGGCTTTATGATTCCTAATTATCTAACGGAAACTTCCAACACTCTCAAAACCACCTAAACAAATACAAAGAAAAACCATTGGATGATTGAGCAGAAAGATTAACTTGATACCGAAAATGGAACGCATAAAACTCTCGATACTGGAATCGTAATCAAACGGACAGCTCGAATGAACGCAAGTGCGTGAAATCAAAAGGGCTTCGCAAAAATCCGTTTTCACGTTCTGCACGAGCTAAACCTGCATTAATTAAAGAAAGACCATATAAATTAAAAATTTATAGAATGTTCTAGAACAATGTTCCATTGGAGCCGAGGTTTCATTGGCTCGCGAGATGTCATAGTCCTAAAATGTATATAACGAGGTCCTTATCCAGGACGGGCACACTTCGTTTTAGTCGCTTTAGTCAAAGTTCACCAAGATACGTTTTCCGCAAGTAAACGCAAGGTATCCGAATTGGTCACTATAAAATACCACCACGCGTGCCGCATAAAGCCGTGAGCCTTTTATATTAGACTCTAATTATATTTCTATCGTCTTTTTCTTGTTATCGCGAGCATTATAATTAGAGTGAACATTAATTATTCGATTGTTAGTTTTAGTTCATCTGTCCTTGTACATATTTCGAGCATCAACAGTATATCAAGGCCGTGCCAATATAATCAATTCAATTGACATTCTTTTTTTTCTTTTTTTTTTTCTTTTCTCTTTTATATTTCGTCGTGCCTAAAGTGTCTAAGTGTTACGTGTCTTATCTGTGACGTTCTTTAAGTGTCAGTGCGTGAGAGTGCCAAGCCTAACGCAGAACACGACTCCCGTCCTTAATGCACCCTTCCACATCATCGACACCCCGAGTGACGACCTATTACCTGGGATAGCGCACTGTTATAGAGCGCAATCCGCCATCTCCTCACGCTCTTCATATTCCGGCATTCTCGAGCACTCGCCAGCGCTCAGGACGTTCCTTTCCTCAATCGCCTGAGAGCTTGAAACAGAGCACCGGCGATTGTCCGAGCGGGGACGCAAGGGCTCCTCTAGAGTTCCCCCATCGCTCCACCCCGACACTCGAATCTCTGTCGCTCGTTCCAATTTCAACAGCTGCCCCCGCAAAGGAAAAAGAGTGCTGGCCTCCTCACTTTCTATCTAGTGGCTTTCTTATCGGAGGGCTCAGCTCACCCTTCCTAACAAGCACCCCAGCAATATCCCTCCGTGATGCTCCGCGGCACTCTCACCACGCGAGTGCAAAATTTAAAACGACAACGATGTTCGCAGGAGCAACGGATGCCGCGAGTGCGCCGAGCGAGGCCGCTTATAGGAGCCTAGTGCACGAATATCACCGCTCCGAGGAATTCGACCCGCGTATATTCTCGGACCCGTCGTGGATCTACCCGAGTCCGGAGTACCATCCTGTACTGAGAAACCCCGACTCTCCGCTCACTCAGAAGGAGCCGACGTGCTTACCGCGCATCGTGAAGCTGTCTTCCGAGCGATCCGCATAGTCAAGAAACCTTAATGCAGAATAAAAGGGATCCCATCGGAAACTTGATCTTGTCTTGTTTTTTTTTCTCTTTTCTGTTCTTTTCTCCCCTTCCCATACTCGGCTACTCCGCGTAATTATTACAGCACGAATCGAGAGATCAACAGATCCCAATGCCCCGTCTCAGAGGTCAAAATCTGGACGTGACACACTTCTCAAAATATTATTGAAAAAAATTCTTTGATATACGTAGCTGGATATGTGGCCCATAAATTTAGGAATCGTTATTTAGGAATTCCTACTAAATATTTGTTCAATCCACCAAATGATTGGCTTTATTCATTATCTAGAAGAAATTATATGTATCCATCACAAAGACTTCTTCATGTAGCTGAAATAATGAATGATGAATTTAAGAAATTTCACAATGACTTTTTTAGTAAAGAAGGTAAAATTTTGGATAAAGTAACAAATTGGAAAAAGGGAAAAAAATTATATCGATTATCCAACAAAAAAAATATGCATTGAAAATAAAAGTTCTGTGGTATTTTTACCATGGAAAAAATTGATATAATTAATATATGGAGAACAACATTGATAATCAATATCGCGGACGAATCAAACAGTTCCACATGCACAAAGTAAGTAAAATTATTCCTAATTTATAATTCAGAATTATTTAATTTTCTTAACAATTTGTTTTTTCTTTAGATGATCTATTGTCTAAATATATGGCTCATATTCTTCATACGACTCTGTTTCGATTGGTCAATAGTCAAAGGTATCTCTCAGATCATTGCTGCGACTATAGAACTTTTGTATTATTACCATTATTTCCTGGTTCATATTTGGAACAATAATCATGTACACGTTTAACTTTCGTAAAAATAACATTTTAAGGTAAGCTAAAAATTACTAAAATTACCAATTACTTAAACTAAATTACTTTTCTTTTGAAGGATGATTTACGAATTTATTTTATATTATTATTCTTTTTATTTTATTTTATTATTCTTTTATTTATTTTATTGTCTTCTTGATCGAGCAGAAACATTATACAGTTATTTCTATTTTAGTAATCAGTCAGAATTTCATTTATGTCATATGCATTTAAAGTTAAAATGGTTCTTCATCACATTGATACATTCGAGAACTATAATACCACAGTTAAAAGAAATCACTGCTGAAATGATAGTCATCCTATCTTAAAAACATTTGAAAAGGTGATAAAAACTATTAAAATATTTGACTTGCTCCTATAATAATATAAATGAGTTATTTTATTATATATTTCTTTTCTTTTTTTGTGTAGTTAGTCTTAAACTGGACTCGCGCAGAAAGCTGCATACTGCTACACATGTACGTGAGAATTATGGTTATTTCAAATATTCGTCGATAGTTTAGGAAAATAGAAGAAAACTAAGATAAATTATTTTTTTAATAATAATTTCGCAGATATATATTCTTATTTTAATCAAATTTAAAATGTTCCAGCACCTTTAAATAATTATACTGATAGAGTACTAAATAAGAATCAGTCTCAAGTAATATTCTAACACAAAAGCGTGAACTTTGTTCTGCTAGATTGTAAGAATTCCTTGTTTTACGTCTGGATAATATACTATCTCTGTTGTACGGATATAGTAACAATGGCGTACACTTGCAATTTAATTTTCCAAGTAATATACGATAAATTTGATTGAATTTCGTAGATAATGTAATAGATATATTCGATAGATATGTCCATGTATATATCATATCAGATCTAATTGCGAACACAAGTTGAAAATGTTCTAAAAGCGTATGTATGTAAAGGTGGAAAAGACTGCGAAAGGAATTAGCTTGATAAAGCTTAATAAATTTATATTCTTTTATATTGATTTCTTCTATTGATTTAATCCTTTATTACTATAACTTATTTATCATTATTTATTTATCATTATTTTATTTTTATTGCATATTTTATTAATTTTGTAACAGTAATTCCATATATTTTCCAATTTTTAATTTGTTTTTGCTTTTATCATATACTGATCAATGTTGTATTTCAATACACTGCATCGATGGGCTAATTTCTGATTGGCTGGTTTATTGCTTGGCCGTCATTATACGCGTTAATTCACCTTTCTTATTCCATCATAGTTGTCACGTCTAGTCAGTCAGTGTCGTTCGTACGCAGTAATGAATCTTTCTGATGTGATTTTTGATTACTTTCCAATTTTCATTTTCATGGAATTGATTAGCATTTTAATGTTAAATTTTTCCATTTGTAATCTTAAATAATACTAGCTAAAACTAAAAGTGACTCATTGTGTCTGATACTGACTGGCCAAAATATCAAGAACCGGTTTTTAAATAATTCATAATAAAGTTTGTAATTTGTGAAGGTAATTATTTTCGAGATAATTAATTATAATCTTAAAGTTTTTTGATAAATTAGTTCTTCATATTCTTCATAAACAATATTACCATCATTTTCTTATTTTTGTTCATTTTTCTTTTTTCTTTTTTTTTTCTATCACTCATTTTGAGTGAAATCTTTGTTTAATTCTGGCATTTAAATTCTTGAGGTAAGGGAGCTCACCATGACAGGATAATTTTTATTTACAATTTATTTATGTTAGTTTGTGTTGTCTCTGAGGAGAGCTCAAAAGTGAGCCGAAACATGTAAGCGCGTTTTAGTGAATAAAGAAGTTCCACACTTCATAGATATATTATTTGCGCGACGTCTTCTGCGCTTGATTCCTACTGCTCGTATCCTTTCCAATTCTTTGATTTATAAGAAGTCTTGGTTAGTTTGATTTGTTATACTGATTATTACTTTTGTTTTATATTTTCACGCCCCCTGAACTATTATTACTGTAACATTTTAAATAATTCATTAATAAATAATAGTAAATAAATAAAAAGGGGAAAACAATTAAAATCCTTTTCCATTAACAAAAATATACATTTATTTTATAATGCTGACGATGAGATAATTATAATAAATCATCATTCTATAGTAAAACAATAATATAAAAAAAGAAATAACAATAATTATATATAAAAATAGTATATGTATAAATATAAAAATTACCTATATATTAAGAAATAAAATTTAAGACATCACATAGTTTCACAGGTTTCTGGTTTAATAGCTTTAATAATTCATACTGTTCTATATTTGAAACTATTGTATTATTTTCTATGCGTAACTCGTATGTTACATTTTTAATATTATGTTTCGAATATTATGGTATATATATGTGCATGTGCATCATCCAAATGAATGATCTGTTAACATATGTTATGGTCTTTTTATTGTGAGCATTTAATATTTTTATTTTATTATATTGCAATACCTTATTAAACTAATGATTTTTTTATTATATTAATGCTGCATAAATAAGTATGCATACTTGTAATGTTATAATATTTCATATATTGACGCAAAATTACATTATATTTTCTCTACAATTATCATCTTTATTGATAATTACACAGGCCGACAAAATTTAGGAAGCCTTGTACTTTGAACTTTGAAAGATGTTTTCATAGTATTTTGATGCGCTGAAAATGACTATGTTGTCCGTTTTTTTCCATTACTCTTCATTTTTTAAATAATCGCAAAAACAATTTTTTTCGGAAGTAAATTTTTTATTAATTTTTTCTGGTTAAACAAAAATAATATCGAGGTCTATTTTGCGGTCTGTTTTGTATTTAACTCAGATATGTTTCAAACAATACCAAAATATTTTTTTGATGCTTATAAAAATATTTTATGCAAACCGTAAACAAAAAATTTTGGAAATATCGTAAAACCGGAAAAATTGACAAATTTTGAAATATAAAACTAAATAATTCGAAAGAAAAAAATCGTAAAAAATATTTGATTTATACTTATAGTTGTATGTTTCTAGTTCAAATCCTTTTTTGAAAAATTAATTTTCGATTATTTGTTCAGAAGTTATTGAATTTAAAACGCAAAGCAGACCGTGAACAAACGGAAATTAGTTTTTCAAAAAAGGATTTGAACTAGAAACATACAGCTATAAGTATAAATTGTGAGATATATTGTACGATTTTTTTTTTCGAATTATTCTGTTTATATTTTATAATTTGTCAATTTTTTCCGGTTTTTACAATTTTTCCAAAGTTTTTTGTATGTGGTTTGCATAAAATATTTTTATAAGTATAAAAAAAATATGTTTGGTATTGTTGGAACATTTCTGAATTAAATGTTGTAAAAAATATCGATATTCATTTTTTGTTTAGCCGGAAAAAATTAATAAACAATTTACTTTCGAAAAAAAAAACTGTTTTTGCGATTATTTAAAAAATGAAAAGTGATGAAAAAAACAGACTATGTAATCACTTTCAGCGCATCAAAATTTTACGGAAACATCTTTCAAAATTCAAAGCACAAGATCCTCCCTAAATTTTGTCTACCTGTGTGATCAAACTCTGACGATGACATTAAAATAAAACATAATTTTAAATAAAAATAGAGTATTACTCATTTGTAAACATATACATATATATGTTTACGAAATTAATCATAAAATTAGTACTATATTATCAATTTTTCACTCTTATAATCACTTAAATTTTAACAACCACACGAACTTTCGAACCGATCATTTTTAACACTAGGTCGATATTTACAAACTTTTTAAGCCTATTGATTGGTTGCAGAACAGAGACATCCGAGATCCTTTCTTTTCCGCAGCTAATCAACAGACTTGAAAAGCCTTATTGAGCGGTACGAAGTATTAAACTTTCTCGTTGGTGCAACACGTGAGTGCTTAAAATGAATGCAGCCTTTATGTATATTGTTATACATTTGTGTGTGTGTGTGCGTGTGCGTGTGTGCGCGCGCGCGTGTTGTGTGTGCGTGTGTGTGTGAGAAAGATATAATACACAGCCAATATGTTACTTACTGTACATCTTGTATGTTTATTTGCACATAATGAGTCCGTGATCTGGAATATATTAGGTGTAGTAAAAAGAAATCCATTATTTTTCCAATAGATCTCGTCTATGCGTGATACAAATTACTAAAGCCATCTATTGGAAAAATAATGGATTTCTTTTTACTACATCTAATATTAATCAATATTAACGAATCATTATGTGAAATTTAATATTTATTAAATATACGTAAATTTAATACTAAACCAAAATTGTTTATATATGGATTTTCATTTGGATGATATGCTATGATCTTTCCATCATCTAAAAGACTAGAAGTCATAGAATAACCCAGCAGAAGTACCCAGCAAACGAGAATGGATCAAAATGGATTGAAATTTTTTTTTATTCGAATGCGTATTTTAAATAGCAAATACTTTTTTTGGATTTAATTGAATTTAATTGGATTCAATCAGATTCAATTGGATGCAATTGGATTGAAAAACTGCATTTCCTATTTAAAATTTTGAATTGAGCAGCATTCACAATTGTGTTGTGCACAGAAAAAGCTAATATTATTTTTAGATTGAAAGGCATAGAGATATGCTTCATGCAATTCCTATAAATGAAAATGCATTCAAGATTAAAAAACATTTTAACATTCGTGAATATTTCTGAAAATCTGAATCCATTTCAATTCATTTCAATCCATTCTCATTTGCTGGGCAATTAAAGAATCGTGATAAATATTTTAATATTAATTCCAAACATGAAGAAATCTATATTTTAAACTGTTGCAGCAAATTCACTGTAATTAGAGAAAATACAACCATAATTAAGAAATACAAAATAAATTGTTACAAGTGAGGTTGTGACGCTAAATAGTATAAAAATTTTTGAAACGCTCTCCTGTAAAATGATTAAAGTTCTAATTTTTCATATTCTATTTTTCTATATAAATGTTTATGCAAATTTCTGTATACATTTCAAAATTTTTTACGAAGTGGAACAATTTTTCAAAAATGCTGCGAAAGTCTACAGTTTTTCTAAAATTTTTTTATATCGTACATATAAATTCTGAAATATTTTATGATTTCTTATTCTATAATTTCAGAAAAAAATTTATAAAATTCAAATTTATAAAATCTGAAAAAATTTGAGATATATTTTTTTAATCCTTTACAAAAGTAAAATTTAAAAAATTAAAGAATCATGATAAATATTTTAATATTAATTCCAACATGAAGAAATTCTATATTTTAAACTGTTGCAGCAAATTCACTGTAATTAGAGAAAATATAATCATAATTAAGAAATACAAAATAAATTGTTACAAGTGAGGTTGTGACGCTAAATAGTAATAAAAATTTTTGAAACGCTCTCCTGTAAAATAATTAAGATTCTAATTTTTCATATTCTATTTTTCTATATAAATTTTTATGTAAATTTCTGTATACATTTCAAAATTTTTTATGAAGTGGAACAATTTTTCAAAAATGCTGCGAAAGTCTACAGTTTTTCTAAAATTTTTTTATATCGTACATATGAATTCTGAAATATTTTATGATTTCTTATTCTATTATATAATTTCAGAAAAAAATTTATAAAATTTTAAAATTTTAAAAATTTTTTAAATGAGATGAAAATTTTTTTTCACCAGAAAAGAATCAAATTAATTTTTGTTTGTTAAATATTATAAATGAATGCATTGTGATTTGATTGTTCAGTTTTAAAATATCATAATTTATCAAACATCATCATTATCAAAAAAGTTATAAATATTAATTAAAAAAAAACTTTTTCAAATCATAGTTAAAATAATAGAAAAAATTATTTAAGGTCGGTTATTCACTTCCATCTTCGAATAAACTGTGTGACAATTTACCTACTAGATAAATAAAAGAGTAAAAAAGTAAGAGCATAAAAGAGTAAGGGCCGGTTGTCCACTTTTTGGTAAATTTTACCTGTGAGATAAAAAATAACGATTTGAATATATTAACTCATTAACGTGAAAAAGAATATAACAATAGATACACGGCAAAAATTTTCTTTTAAAATTTATCTTAAAAATATAGTAGTGGTGATACAATACAATATT
The DNA here is from genome assembly GCF_024713525.1 of Acromyrmex echinatior. NCBI lineage: Eukaryota > Metazoa > Arthropoda > Insecta > Hymenoptera > Formicidae > Acromyrmex > Acromyrmex echinatior. The sequence continues at coordinate 12,781,243 of NC_141861.1, forward strand.
TTAAAGATTTTTACCATGCATTTCGGTAAAATTAATCAAACTGATTTTATACTTTATTGTAGTTTTATTAACGAATAAGAAAGAGATTTATATTAAAATTCTTCTAAATACGATGTTGTCCCACGACTATCATATTTTCAGGGTGAACTCTCAGAAAGTGTTCCGTGTAGTTTTGACCTATCGTATATTTCGCGATTTTTTCTTAATGTTTGGTAGTTTAAAACATCTTATATATACGCATACAATACAGATCTACAGATCTTATTTACACTGATCACTTATATAGAGTATGTTCCAATATTCAATGCCAGTGCTGAAAATCTATAACGCACGTAACGTATACTATATAGTTTCAGCATTGGCAGTGAATGTCGGAACGCACCCAATAATATGCGTACTAATCAGTAACTTTCTATTAAATTATTTTAATTTCGACGATGCATATAGACGTATATACAATATGGTTATTTAATTAATTATAGATACATAATATATATATATATATATATTGTACCAGCTTAGTATACCGTTTTTTTTAAATGTATTGCCGAAATTAAAATAGAAAGTTAGTACATGTATCAATTAAACTCGATGTAAACTAGAACTATAGATATCTGTTTTTAACTGAAAAACTATTTATTTTTAACTTGCAACGCAACATATATTTAGATTGTGTTTCAAATTTACTGCCAGTGCTAAAAATCTATAGTTTATGTTACATACACTATGTATAGATTTTCAGCATTGTCAGTCAATTTTGGCATACTTTTGTGCAACCATAATATGTATAAAATATAATACGTATAAAAATATAATACGGAAACATATACAGCACAAGGAAAGATGATGCCTTTGAAGACTCTTGCTGTTTGTAATAGAAGTAGCGTATGTAAGTATGTACATACGTCGTCATCACGCAGCGTCCCGCTAAGCGTGCGCCGATACCATTGCGCAAACGAACAAGGAACGCGAGCGAATCGTGCTCAGCGCCGGTGACAAATCGGTGAGGTATCGGCGCTACGGTGGCGACTGCACTAGGCGACTGTGGTAAGGAGTGCGAGAACTGGCGAAGAGGCGCGGAGACGAGGCGAGACGAGGCGAGAACAGCCGAAATGGAGGAGAGTCAAACATCGGAAAGTGTCGCCGTGCTACCGGACATGTCCGAACCGTTGACGAGCGAGACCGAGGAGGCGGCTACGCTGACGAGTGAGCACGAGGCACATCCTGTCGCGGTCACGGCGAGTGTCACTACGGTATCAGGTGTTCCGGGCGTACCCGGGGTCGGCGTACCAGTCTCTCTTCCTGTGGGCTCCATCATCGGCGTAGCGAACTCGACCAATGGCACGACTTTCAACGTCATCACCTCGGATCAACTGCAGGTATGTCCATAGGGCTCGAACGCAAATACTTCTTGAGAATACTCGCGCGATTTTAAGACCGATATTCTTATTTTAAAACTATTTTAAATATCTTAATGCGACGCATCTCTGATTGATTCATAATATTTTAAGACTACTCGAGACATTCTTAAATATTATAAGAATCTCTCTCTTACGCGCGCGCGCGCGATTAAGTCCGATCTACATAGCACGCAAAACGAAGGTCGCAAAACTAGACACTAACCTAACAAACGTATTTTAATTATAATAGGTTGCAGGGGCGCAGGAGAGAACTTAGGTGTCTCTTTCAAATTATATTAACGCGTCTTTGTATCCTGCGGTCTGCAATCTATTATAATCTAAAAAACATATTCACCCTGCGACCTGTGTTGTGCATACTGGCTTTAAAAGTGCGTTCCATTTAACATTTGCAATACTTGCGAGTATCATTTTACTCTTGTCATCAAATATTAAACAAAGATGAAATAATACACGCGGGATTACGAATCGCATTAAGTAGCACCTTATGAATATCGACGCGACTAAGACGCGAGGAATTTAATCGGTGGACGTGACTTTTTGCCCTCCTACTGCTAAGGCCAGAATTCATAGTTGTTTCTTAAATGTCAAGTCTCATTCCAATCTCAAAACTCAGATTTCAAATCTCGAATCTGTAACCTAAATTTCAGTGGCTAATTATCAAATTCAGTTCTTCATGACTATTTGTGACTGAGAAATATGAAAATCATGGTGAGAATGAAATAAAGCGTGATGAAATAGTATAATAGGTTGAAAATCAATTTAGAGATTTTTAAGAAAGTGTGAGGTAAAGAATGCAAATATTTATAATATGTTTATAATATTTAAGGTTAAGTAGATATTTTAGAGTTACAAATAATGAATTTTATAGAAAATTTCAATTTTGATTGAATACATCGTGAATAGGAATCTATTTAATGTTACATTAAATAAAGATAGATTAAAATTTTTATGTATTATATAATTTGAAAATTATTATCTTTTTCAGATATAGCCATTTAGACATAGTATGTTCTCATCAAATGTGGCCTATGTTTCAAGACTTGCTCGCAGTATTCTCTACTTTAAATTACATTCATGTTGGCGATTAACCACTTTATTAGTGCAAGCTGACTTGACTTAAGCAATTAGACTTGACAAGCAGTTTTGACTTAATTTTCCATCAACGATACGTTTGAAATGAATGTCAGAAGTATTCAATTTTTATATCTTCAAGAACTGCTGATATCTTGTTAAATATATTAGGTGTTGGAATTAATTCGTAGCGTTTTACAAGTGATGGGAAGTACTTTCATTAATGTATTTTTTAATGCTCATGTGAAATAAATAACATTATTTCATTAAAAACGCTACGAATTAATTCCAACACCTAATAGATTTCAGGTAACAGTTGAATTTCTTCTGTGCGCGCGCGCGCGTGTAGTGTGTGTGTGTGTGTGTGTGTGTGTGTGTGTGTGTGTGTGTGTGTGTGTGTGTGTGTGTGTGTGTGTGTGTGTGTGTTCAGCTTTAACAAGCTGAGGCTTTTATAAGCAATTTTATTTATTGAATACAAATGGATAAAATTGCGAAAATTGGTAAGATTGTGAGAACTGTAAATTATTAATATGCGTCGCTGAAATGCATGTTAATAATTTACAGTTTCTGAAATCTTATTTACACTTATTACTTCTATGACCTTGCGTTTCGGCTCTGAAACTGAAGTTGGATAAGTCTGCTTTAAAGGATGCCTATTGAACATCAAATTATTAAATTAGTTGTAGTAGTTCAGTTGCATTTCTAAGCCCGAAAAATCAATTCGGCATGCAATTTAAATGACTACATACATAGTATATAAATTCAAATAGAATTATTTAAGCACTTAAGATACAGCTGCAATCATTATAGACATTATTGCTCACTTTGTATATTCAATAAATAAAATTGCCTATAAGACACACACATACGTACACACACACGCGCACACACACACACACACACACACACAGAGAGAGAGAGAGAGAGAGAGAGAGGAAGAAATTCAACTGTTATCTGAAATCCATATTCAACAAGTATGATATCAGCAGGGATCAGTGTTCTTGAAGGCGTAAGACTTAAATACTTCTGACATATTCATCCGAATATCGTTGATGGAAAGTCAAAACTATCAACTTTCACTAATAAAATGGTTAATCACAAGCCTACGTGAACGTAATTTAAAAGTAGAGAATACTGCGAGCAAGTCTTGAAACTAGGCCACATTTGCATCAAAATGTACTGAATAGCTATATCTGAAAAAGATAATAATTTTCAAATTACATAACACATAAAAATTTTAATCTATCTTCATTTAATGCAATGTTAAATAGATTCCTATTCATCATGTATTTAATTGAAATTAAAATTGAAATTTTTTATAAAATTCATTGTTTGTACCTCTAAAATATCATTACTTAATCTTATTATAAATATTTTCTTTACCTCAATATTTTCTCTTCCTTAAAAATCTTTAAATGGATTTTCGACCCATTATATTATGTAACCTCACCATGGTTTATCTCATTCTTCGCACTTCTTGCTTAATCACAAACAGTCATGAAGAACTGAATTTGATGATTAGCCATTAATACTGGAATTTATTTAGGTTGCAGATTCCAGATTTGAAATCTGAGTTTTGAGATTGGAACGAGACTTGAGATAGAGAGAAACCTGAGAGAGGATATGACGGCCCAAAACCTATAACGGCAAAATGCTGTCGCGCACTACTGCCCTCTGACAAAGTGAATGTAAATTACGTAGCAACGTCCACTTTTCTTAGGGTACATCGTCCAGTTTTTAAGGCTGGAGATAAATCAATATTTGATTCATATAATCGTGCTACATGTAGTCTTGAAAAGTGAACGATGTATACTAAAAGTGGACGTTGCTATGTAGTTTATATCCACTTTGTCAGAGGGCAGTAGTGCGCGGCAGCATTTTACGGTTACAAGTTTTGGGCCATCTCTCTTTTTTGTCCTCTCTCAGGTTTCTCTCTGCTTGAAATTCGACTATGAATTTAGTCCTTAAATATACTGTGCTTGATGACGATGACGAACGATATAAGGAAGCAGTAGAAGTATATTTATTTGGTGTACTGTTTGGACCAGATCGTCCGCGTCCTGTTGACAAAACTTTCCTTGGTATTAGGTGTTGGAATTAATTCGTAGCGTTTTACAAGTGATGGGAAGTACTTTCATTAATGTATTTTTTAATGCTCATGTGAAATAAATAACATTCTTTCATTAAAAAACGCTACGAATTAATTCCAACACCTAATAAAAAAAAATTGATAGGATTTCTATTAATTTCTATCATTTATATTATTTTCTATCATCGATCTCATGAACATCATAATTGATCGGATATGAATCCTATTGTATTTTATCAGGTTCTATGAGATTTATATTTAGTTCTATAAAATTCGTGTAAAATTTGATCAAATTAGTGAATTCACTAATCAGATTCTATATTCTTTCTTTTTTAAAACCCCTAATCTCTTTTAAGTCTTGATTTAGGGCCTAAGCACAAAGATAATCGTAACTGAATCATAGAACGTAAGTTGTAACTGTAGATTGGCCATACATTTTGCGTTGATCTACGACTACGACTCACGTTTCATGACTTAGTTACGACCATTTTTATGCTGAAGCCCTTAACCAGCTTTAATACATGTAAACATAAGTAGACGGCCTGAAGCTGTAAAGTATAAAGAAATACTGATAGATGACACGTGAGATTAAATGCGACTTACATTAGGCCCAAAAATAGGTCTTGATAGGGTAGACGCTCTGTTCGAAATCTCCTTTAAGTTAGGGTATAAATCAAGGTAAAAATCAGGTTGTTGGGTGTAAAATGACCGTTATTTTTTATTTAAAGGTAATGATAACGTCATTACATTTTTACAATACATAAAACACACACACACAAGAATACGATATAGTTATAGAATGTCCTACTTTAATTTATACAGCTGGTTTTCTCAAAATTCTTAAGTTTAAGAAATGTTTCAGATAAAAGTTTTATGGTTTCATAAGGGAAAAAAGTTGGTGACTTTAGTTAATTTTGAAAAGATGTCCTTAAGGCGATGCTAAAGCTGATAATAGTGACATCTTTGATTCATTTCTTATATTATATTATATATTATTCTGTCTTACTCAAACGCATATATATGTCCTTATTTAACATATGCCAGCACCATATATCACAAGCCGCGCAATTACTACACGAAATTTCGACTTCCAGTCTTCCCTATATACGTATTTTCCACTCGGTGGAAATACTTTTCTTCTAGACTTTCAATCTTAGTTTTACAAACTCGGTATCGTTCCAGTAATGTAACTTTAACTGCACGCTTATTTTTAAGATATGGACTCTAAAACTTTTATATTAAGCAAATATATATTTGAGGTGACAGCTGTACAGCTGGTCATAGAAAGGTTGCAATACTTTTTCTTTGATGGGTTTCGGAACGCAGCTTGCTCTCTGATTGATTCTTAGTCATGGATCTATAAATGAAAACTAATCGCTCGGTGAGTAAGCTGCATTCCGAAACCCATAAAAAAAAGTGTTGCAACCTTTCTGTGACTGGCTACACGAGTCAAAAGTAAATTTTTTAACTTTTTTTTTGGATTTTCTCATGAAATTCAGTGCAGCTGAAGTCTTGTTTGTGCGTATTTTAATTTTTGTAATAACATTTTTGCAATCCGTAAATCCAATTCGGAGATTTTTCACTAAGTGGAAATGTCGGCTTTAGCATCGTCTCAAGATTATTTAAAATGTTTTACTACTGTAGCTGATTTCAAGACTTTCGAAACACTATGAGTACTTTTCAATAAAAGACACAGATGACATAGTATAATACAGTGAATCCTTACATCCTTATTATTTTTAGATTAAATCAAGACAATGATCACTGTGTCACACTGTATCATTTGCTGAAAAGCAGCATAAAACATTATTTTTTATTAAGTATTTTTCAAGTTAATGAGGCTTCAAGGTAAATATGAATCTGATTTCTAAATTGTTCTATCACATCACAGTTTTGAAACCATAGCGCAGTTAATGTTGTAAAAAGGATTATTTTCACGTTATTGCAATTAAAATTAAATATGTTTGATTGTTTGGAGAGTACCATTAGTGCACATTCCGATAAGCTGCACATATCCATTCACATCGGTCGATGCTTAATAATTTTTTAGTGTGCGCGCACATCTTAGAACATACTAGAAAGGTTATAGGTGTCGATGATGATCTGTTCTTATCTAAATGCTTCACCGTATTGCGTATGCATCGATTATTATTATTATTTAGTGTTTAAGAATGTTATATTATCCCCGCTCTCGTTTTAGAATATACACATGTCATACAGGGTGCAAAATCCGGACAAATCGAACCATCTCTTTAAACAAAATGTTTTTAATGAAAAATTAAATATTACAAAAAATCGTTTTACATGGCACTTGGGGGATCCCTGTAGAGCACAATTATTCGATATATCTCCTATTAGTTTGAATGACGGCCTCTATTCTCGGTCTGAAGCGTTCGCACACACGCTATAATATAGCACTATCTATGCCGACGAATGCTGCCTCAATAGCGGTCCTTTCGAGTGATTCTTCCTCGCTGGCATACTGGAACCTTCGTTGGACTGTTCTAAAGCCGTATATTTTGCCACAATGTCATAAACGGTTGATCTCAGGTATCCAAAGAACCGAATTATTTCCGTTGCTGAGTGTCTAGCGCGAAGGCCTTCGATGATTGTGGCTCTTCGATTATACTCCGCACTTGGTTTCAACATCGCGGTCATTTTGAGAATATGACTGTTTACTAGAAGCATTAGGCTTTCTCGGACGCCAACAACTTCTGGCGGAGGCACAATATAGCGGAAAATTTAAATTGAAATTTATCCGGATGGACATTTTGGTGACGCACTCTGTACATACATACGTTCAAAGCCAAAGACATAGAGAATGGACTGCAACATCCATGTGTCAAAATGGTCAATAAAAGTAAGAGAGAGGAACCGTGGAAGATGGCCATCTCTGTCTTTTTCCATTCAATGGCGTAATGGGAGAAAGAATGAGAAGGAGATTGGTCGTCTTCCACAGTCCTTCTCTCATTATTGTCGACCACATTTGAATACTACTTAGATAGGGAGCAGTCCATTCTCTATGTCTTTGTTCAAAGCTCATATAAATCACGCGCAAGCGTACAACAAACCAACTTTCAGACAAGGACAAATAAATGTTAGAGATATTTTTATTACATTAGTTTGATACGATATGGCCTTTCAGTATGTATGTTCTAAGGCGTACGTGCTATCAATAAAAACATTTTGTAATTAGCCAATTAACGATATGGATAATCGGATCTCTTTCTTTAGGACTTTCAGATCTTCAAAAAGATTTTTAGTGTTGGCTTAGGATGAAATCGCACGATGCGAAAAACTACTATTCTACCATTCTGCGTTATTCCGAATAGCGCTAATTGGTTGTTTCACTGACGGTTGATTCTCTATCGGCAATGGCCGTTTCTACCAACGCCGTTTAAAGAGTTAAGGCTTGTCTACACGACAAGTCTAGTTCAGACTGGATGCAGCAAGCGTCCAGCAGCAGAGCAGCAATTGATCAGCGAGGCGATATTTACAGTAGCGTCAAAGATCGCATTGCTGGTTGGTTGCTGCGTTCAGTCTGAACTAGGCTTAACACGGCGTAAAGATGCAGGCACAGGCGTAAGAGAATTGTTCCCGGTCGTAGTGGCATGGCGCTATGGCGCAACGGAAATAAATTATAATTTCTGAAATCAATTAATTCATTTAAATGAATATATGTAATAGTTCAACATCTTAACATTCAAACCGTAGTGGCATTTCGTATTTAAAGTAATGAAAATAAATTAATTTTATTTTCAACACCTGCGTCCACGTTACCAGCTATTTTTGCTGGTGCGGTTATGTTATACGTGGTTACACGGTTTGGATCCTTAAAAACATGGACAAAGAAAATTATTATTAAGACACTAACATCTTAAGAGACAATAATGAGAAAGGTGATAATACTGAATCAATAGGGAATAATCTGTTAGAAGAATGTGTGATATATATGTATATATCCGTACGTTCATTAACTTTGTATCCTAATACACAACTGTATATTAAAACACTGCTAGCAAATATAAAAAATCACAGCAGTTTATTTTTCACCACCTGTTTGTATCAACGACAGCAATGTTTAAACATTCGTACGCGTCTTGCGCTTATTTTGTGCCTGCGTTCCCATGTAGAAAAGCATGGCACAGACTCTTGCATAACACATAATGCGTATATAAGAAAATGAACCAATCAAATCCTTTATTTCCTTCTTTTTCATAAAATGAAGGACTCTGGTTGATTTTCTTATGCCTCATGTTTTATGTGTTATGCAGAAGAAAATGTATCAATCAAAGTCCTTCGTTTCCTTCCTTTCCATGAAATAAAGAACTCTAATTGGTTGAATTTCTTATGCATTATGTGTTATGCGGTATGTAAAAGTCTGTGTTCCCGATCTTAAGCGGGGAGCACAGACTCTTGCATAACGCATAAAATATGAGGCATAAGAAAATCAACCAATCATGGTGCAGAATTGGCGGATCACTCGTTATTGGTCATGGCTTTATTCCGCCGATTCCGTCGTTTTCTGTTGCGCAAATTTATTTCTTTTGCGGATTCCGCCAATGCCTGCATGTGTGCGTGTACATATACTTATAAAAACTAACCTCATTAAGCTGATTTAAAATGAAGAAAATTCTCTCCAAACGCATTATTAAACATAAATTATACGTTAATCAACATACTGAGGCGTGTTCGGATTCCCACCTGGGTGTTCTCCAGGTGTTATATCATCCTTGTTTAACATTTGATAAATAATAAGAATAGAGTGATAATAGAATTTCAACATAATCCTGATAATTAATTAAGTCTCCAGATAAATGCGATGTGGTCAGAATATGAATGTATATATAGTATACAGTCGTCTATATAGTATACAGAAAGGCGAAAATATAAATCAAAATCAAAATGGGTACACAAAATGAAGTTGGGGCAATGTTCCTGTATGTATGTGTGATTTCTGATCCGCAGGAATTTAGTTTACTATGTCCTATGGAGCAGAACTTGCAGATGCGCAATCAATGCAAGTCAATGACAAACGCTATTCCGATGGATCTAATGAAACTGATCTAAGGGAAGGCTCTCGTGATTGGTCAACGCTAATTGCGTATTCCGGAAATTCCGTATCATGGGACATAGGAAAACACATTTTAACGGAATGGAATCGACGGAATGAAGCCACGACCAATCACAAATGTTTCGCCAATTCCGCATCATGGAATCCTCAGAGTCCTTTATTTTATGGAAAGAAAGGAAACGAAGGACTTTGATTGGTTCAATTTTTTGCATAATGCATTACGTGTTATGCATTATGCAAGAGTCTGTGTTCCCCGCTTTAAGCTTGCGCTGTGCCTTTACGCCGTATACATGAGCCTTTAATCCCTGATATACGTTAGCATAAGTTTTTATATAAAAATAATCTTTTGATTTTTATAGATTCTATGTATATTAATTCTATATATAGAATTATATACATAAATGTAATTGTTTATTGATATAAATAATGTATAAATTATTCAATGTTATATACATATAAGAAATGTATTTATCTTTTTCAGCTTGTAATAGAATATCAAATCTGTAAGGAATATGTTGAATAATATGAAAAGGAAATAAAATTATAAATAAATAAATTAACATAAATAAGTTAATAATAAGTTAACAGATAAATATTCATGTGTATGAAGCTAAAGGATTATATAAAAAGTTATAAATTATATTATGTAATTTATTATGATATAGTAAAATATGTTTTTAGCAATTTTTAGGATTTCTTAGTAAAATATGTATTTAACTCAAATGTATATTTTTTGTATATTATATAAAATAATTACATATATTATATTATATCTTATTATATTAGGTGTTGGAATTAATTCGTAGCGTTTTACAAGTGATGGGAAGTACTTTCATTAATGTATTTTTTAATGCTCATGTGAAATAAATAACATTCTTTCATTAAAAACGCTACGAATTAATTCCAACACCTAATAATTGTATAATTATTGTTCAACAGAATATGTTGATATTATTTCGAAATATTATTTCGAAAAATATTATATTACAAAATAGGAACATTTCTCCACAAATTATATTACTTTTTAAAATATATAAGTATATCTGAAATATGTAAGTTTCAGAATAATGTGAATATTTTTCTTAAAATATTTTTTACATAGAAATATTAGCGCAACATTTTGATTAAGAAAATGTGGAACTTCTACAAACAGATTTTATAATAAAAGATTATTGTCGGAAATGATATATATTAATAGACTGACAAATGGCTTGAACTTACAGACACAGATAACTTAAATCACACTTACATATTGAATTGCCGAATAACTGTAGGATGTGTCGTTTGACCGCGGTGTTATCTGTAGTTCGCTTTATTATTTAACTGTTAAACTGACAAGACATATCTTGATTATTCCAGAATGTTGTATTCAATCTTTTAAAATTTTAGTGTGTGACGAAAAAGAAAATCTTCAACTTCATCCTTAATTTACAATTATTAACTGGCTGTGGCCATTCTGGACTTTGTGAGGTGAGCTTGATCTCGGTTTTTAACAAATATATCTTTTTCCAACAATTTCTTTAATTTCAGCTTGAGTTCTTATAATCATTCAGTTTTGAAACCGTTGTTGGACATTAATTAATACTGAACATTAATTAATATTGAAATACGGCTTGTTATCTTCCATTTGACGACCACATTTGGAGATATTGATTTACGATATTTCGAATTAGCGGCATTACGTTCAAGAGTTATAGGCCAAAGATGACTCAAAGTTAAGTTGAAACGTTCCATTTTTTGTATTAATTTTATTAAAATTATCACGCATGTTTACAACCAGTGTTTTTTTACTCCTCAGCCTTCACAATTATATTTATTATTTTTATACAACATATTTGTAAGAATTCAATATTTTGTAGAGAAAAAACTTAAAATTATAATATTTTGGAATCTTATTGTGTTATATAAACAAAGCAAGTATTTTGAATAAAATGATTTAAAATTGTATTATGAAGTTGTAGTATACAAGATGTCCGGCGAGACTTCTACCAAACACTTTTTGTAGAGCGGACTAAACTAAGTCGAAAAGTCCTCTTTCAATTTTCGCAATAGTTAACAAAATATTAATTAATTACTAAAAATTGTCGAATATGGGTCTTTAATAATTTTTTACTCAAATACTATCAACTGTTTTTTTAATGCCGTCATCATTGGTAAAAATAGTTGCCAATAAGAAAATGCAGTACTAAAAAATTGTTGAAAAATTCTGAAAGGATTCTTAGAGCTCTATGAGAAAAAAATATAATAAGTAATTTTCGTCTCTTGCTGTTTTTCTGTAAAGTTGATAATATTTGAGCAAAAAATTATTGAAGACCAATATTTGACAATTTTTAGTAATTAATATTTCGTTAATCATTGTGAAAATTGCAAAATGGTAGAGGACTTTTCGACTCAGTTTAGTCCGTTCCATCTACAAAAAGCATTTGGCAGAAGACACCTATATATAAGGTGCATTAATTTCAGCCTTTTATATGAAAAATTTAAAATAGAAATTAACCATTAAAAATTACTTTTGTTGCTTGTTTTTTTTTAACTCCAGCTCTTTCCAATATTTGTATTTCCAATTTCTCTTTCTGTTGCGTTTCTAATTTTTTTTATTTCAGTTTCACTTTTCGCCTATAAATCTTCTATCTTCTATAAATGGCACAAGCTCAATTTTTGAGTCGCCTAATATGTTGTATTGTGATATTTTCGAATTATAGATTCTTGTCTTTTATATTGTTTGTTCCTTATTATTTCCCAGACTATTTGAAAGCTTTCTTTTTTTTTTTTGATACTTATGTTGCCAATTAGTATTTCTATTACAGACGTGTCACCAATGTTTCATTTTTATTATTTCTGCATTTTGTCCTTTTCCTTTGAATTCTTATTATCCGTGCATTACAACAAAACATGTACGTAGTACAATAAAAAGAAATGTGCATGTGGAAAATAAAATTTTATTTAAATTTATATGTAAATGATCTGTATCTAACTCTGTGCCATTTTGACTTTCATTAATATTATTTTATTGTTTATTGCTGTATATGATATATGTATATTTATGATATATGTATATTTAACATGTTGTTAGGCGACTTTTACCATATCAGCAGCATTTCGCTTTTTCAAAAACTCACTACAAATTAATACATTTAATGTATTATTACACTCGCGTTCATGTTTGGATGATGAAGTACATAGAAAATTATAACAAGCATTTCCATAAGTTTCTACTTTCGCTTTTTCTGCAAGATGTAGTAATACATTTAATTTCATGGATAATATGATAATATTTTAATATTTACATTTCAGTATATCTTCACGTATGCTGCTATTGAATTATCATTTTTATCTAACAATTTAATTACAGTTTTGTTTACTTGTTGTCATATAAATTTGTATTGGTATTTGAAATGTAGCAAGTTTGCACGAAGTCATCCTTTTGCACTTGTCATCCAAAAAAATAAAAATATATGCATATAATATAATATATTTGATATATACAGGGTCCGACAGATAATATTAAATAATATATTATATAAAAGCGGCCACGATTCTTTATAAAAAAAAAATATATATAGAATAAAATTTTTCGATTTTTTGCTTACAATTAGTTTTGAAGCGAGAAAATGCGTTTAGTGTTTATAAACAACGCTCTATGATGTCGAATACTCACGTCAGTTTTTATTTAAATATCACGACGATGAATTATACGAATAGGGAATGCATCGATATGATTCAGGGCTTTGAGAGTCTGTAATGATAATTTATCCACCGCTGCTTGCTACTACGAAGAATGATATCCTAATCGACGTATTCCGAATCGAAGAACGATTCAAGTGAAGCAAAGTCTTTTAGAACGTGCATCATTTCATCGAGATTGTGGCCGTATTTGTAGGCGAAGACAATGTTATTTATTAATTAGGATATTGCTCTCCGTAGTTCCGGCGAACAAATTATCATTACAAGGCTCTCAAAATCCGGATCATACCGACACACCTACCTGTTCATATGACTCATCATTGTGATATTCGAATAAAAACTGACATGAGTGTTCGACATCGTAGGTCATAAAAGTCATCGTAGGTTGTTTATAAACACTATACGCGTTTAAGGCGCAGGTACAATAGGGATTCGCAACTATAACATAAGAAATCGACTCCGTATAGTCTACAATGGCTGTTCGTAACCGTAACGTAAACCGTTAATTTAACGAATCGTAAAAGAATTGTTTCTAACCTGCTTCACAGTATTTTGCATTTTGACAGAAACTAAATCGAAAATTCATTTTGTATAATGAATGCTGAGCGAGTTAGAAATATAACTCTTCTGACTTTTTATTTGGTTGCAATAATGCTGCAATTACTGTAGAAAAAAAGGAAAACGATTTCAAAAAGAAGAAAATATTGGATTCGGCCAATGCTATTAGAACAAACAAAAAGATTATTTTTATACTCTTTTTCAATTCCTTAAAAATAATGATCACGAGCAATTTTTTAAGTTTAATTTTAATTTTAAGTTAATTTTTTGACTCACTTCGAGAAATTAAGTAACCTTATTTTATAATATTTATTTAAATCATTTATTTAGCGTTTAATTATGCATTATAACACTAATATTTTATTTTATATCTATTTTGTTCATAGTTGCAGTATGCAAACTACTACAATTAGCATTAACAACCCGGGAAAAAATGTTAATATAGATATATTTTATATATTATATTGGGTCATTTAAAAAGTATCCGCGGTTTTTTGTTCAATTTTTCTTTATTGAAAATCAATTTTAATCAAGTGTATATTGGCCATTATTATCTATAACCTTTTGCCATTTTTCGGGTAATTTCATAATTCCATCCGTGTAGAACTTCTGTGTGTTATCGACGAAAAACTTTTTCAAGTGATTTTCGGCAGCTCTTTTGTCGGCCAATGTTTTTCCATCAAGAGAGTTCTGCAGAGATCGAAACAAATGGTAGTCAGACGGTGCAAGATCCGGGTTATACAGTGGATGCATCAAAACTTCCCAACCAAGCCCCTTCAATTTTTGGCGCGTCATCAAAGATGTGTGTGGTCTGGCGTCGTCATGATGGAAGACAACACTTTTTCTGTTAATCAATTCTGGTCGTTTTTCCTTAATCGCTTTCCTTAATCTATCCAGTTGTGAACAGTAGAGCTCTGAATTAATCGTTAGGCCATGTGATAATATCTCATGATGGACGACTCCCTTCCAATCCCACCATACACACAGCATCACTTTATTTGTCGTCAACCCAGGCTTTGAAGTCGTTTGTGATGGTTCGCTGCGCTTACTCCATGATCTTTTACGAACGATATTCTTGTATTTCACCCATTTTTCATCGCCCGTGATGATTTGCTTCAGAAATGAGTCGATTTCGTTGCGTTTTAGTAGTGTTTCGCTGATAGAAATTCGATCAATCAAATTTCTTTGCGTTAATTCATGTGGCATCCAAACATCGAGTTTCTTGCGTAGCCAGCCTTTTTCAAATGATTCCAAACTGTCACATGGTTGATTCTTAGTGCATTGGCTATCTCCTGACAGCTCACATGCCGGTCTTGCTCGATCAGTTGCAAAATTTCATCGACTTTCAGTGACTGGCCGACCAGAGCGAGATCGATTTTTGACATCAAAATTTCCAGAACGAAATCGAATAAATCACTGCTGCGTCCTGCGTTCACTTACAGCATCCGTGCCGTAAACTTCACAAATTTTTCTGCATGTTTGTGCTGCGTTTTTGCCTTTTTTGTAGTAAAAAAGCATAGCGTATTTCTTCAGAAATTTCACTCATTTTCAAACCAATATAATTTTTGACACGATTGATGAATCACCAAACTTTTTGTTTACAAAAAATGTAACCTAAAATGTCATCTTTCAGACGCGCGTTCGTTTGACACAATCGGATTAGTGTTGCCCGATATATGACCATCAATACCATCTAGTGACAAAAAACCGCGGATACTTTTTAGATGACCCAATATATATGAAACATTTTTTCCAGGGAATATTAAAGTTATTTATTTATTATATATACAGAGTGTCATGAATATACGGCCCCACTTGTCCCGAGCAAATAGAGTGGACTAAATTGAGTAGAAAAATCCTCTACCATTTTATAATGCTCGCAATAATTAACGAGATATTAACGTTTAAAAATAGCCGAATACGCGCGTCCGCTCGACTTACTATTGTCAAAGGTAAGGCCCACCGAGCGCACGGCGCGCGGACCGCGAGGAGCGGGAATGGCTTAGCAGGCGCGCCGCGCCCTTTGAGCTTAAATACTCGCGACGGGAAGCCCCGCTCCTCGCGGCCCGCGCGCTCGGTGGGCCATACTTTCGGCAATAATTGGTTGGAAGGACGTGCATATTCGGCTAGCTTTAAACGTTAATATCTCGTTAATTATTGCGAGCATTACAAAATAATAGAGGACTTTTCTACTCAGTTTAGTCCACTCTGCTTGGAACGAGTATATTCATGACACCCTGTAGAGATACAATTTATTTGTTAAATTTACAGAAAACAGAACTCACAAAATACAGTCCCTCGATCATAGTCCCTAACCTAAATTCTTTCCTTAATATAATCGTAAGAGTTTAAATAATTAAACTCTTACAGAAGCGCTTCTATGGTGACCTACAGATTTCTTACGATAAGGTTACGAATTCCCATTGTACCTGCGCCTTTATACGTCGCTCGATGAACCACAGCCGTAACAGCATACGTATGGAGCGGATTTTCAAACTCGATCTTCTCGAAAACTAAACAGAAAATTGAAAAATCTTATTCTATATATATTTTTTTTTACTTTTTTATAAGAAATCGCGCCGTGCCTACTTTTACATGTTATTTAGCCGGACCATGTATATATACATACATATACATATACAACATTATATATCTTTATGATGATATCTATTTTCGATAGCATATTTACCTGTATTATCACAGTCAAAATTAGTTACGCCGTCAACTGAAGGTTTAATAATTTCTTGTACACGTTGAAAAAGCATGTCTAATTTTAATTCGTTTAAGATCCTTCTAAAATTTTCACAATAAAGGAACATATAACCACGACACAGGTTGTTTTTTGTGATATTTAATATATTACCAAGATTCAAATTAAACTTTGACGTTTCGGCCAACATTTGGCTATCTTCAGTAAGGATACAAAAAATCCCGCATTAGTACATCAAATAAAAACAATAAAAGAAGATTACAATTCTTCATCTGTTTTTTCAGCAATTCGATGAAATTTGTGCGTCATCACCGACAATGTAATGAATAATTAAATGGAACAATATTGTGATAGCGTGTCGATTTTGTTTGTCGTTACTTTGCTCTGTAACACATATTTATATGTACGCAAAGGCTGAGAACTTTCTCGAATTATTCTTTGGTAAGAGAGAGATCTTATTTTTAAAAAGACAGATAAACGTCGGGTAGTCCTTCAAGTATCATTTTATTTATTTATACCTCTCTTTTGATTTTTTATATGTATCATTTCAAATATCCTTTTTTTATGTAAGGATTGTTCTATTAGGTTGGTGCATATGAAATGTCGGATTTTCTTTACATATGAACGTTTGTCTCCCTGTTTTCGTTATGCTTTTGTTTTTGGCATAATCTCGTTTATAGTCATATTGTCCATTGTCAGAGGCACATTTCAACAAAGAAGATTTTCTTCAAAAGTGTTCCATTTTGTTATTTATTTTGAATTTCATAAAGATATGAATTCAACCGATATTCATGTAATTTTTTTATATGAGTATAAACTTGGTAATAATGCTGCAAAAGTTGCACGCAATATAAACCAGACATTTGGGGAGCATATTGTTAACGATCGAAAAGTGCAGCGTTGGTTTGAAAAATTTCGGTCTGGTGATTTTTTCCTACAAAATGAATCGCGTGGAAAACGTCTGTGAAAAATGACGCTATGAAAGCATTGGTGGAAACGAATCCAACTGTATCTATAACTTGCTACCAGAATGAAAGTTGACCATACAACGATATTGCGACACCTTTCTGAAATTGGCAAGGTGAAAAAAATGAATAAATGGGTACCGCACGAACTAACCGAGCGAAATAAGCTGGATCGATTGAACGTATGCTCATCATTACTAATCCGATTTCATCGAGAGCCATTTTTCGATCGGATTATTACTTGTGATAAAAAATGGGTTCTTTACGACAATAGGAAAAGGTGTGTTCGGTGACTTGATAGGAATGAGACTTGTGCTCATACTCCAAGGCCATCACTTCATCCACGGAAAATTTTAATAACAGTTTAATGGAATGTGACTGGAGTAATTCATTACTCATTTCTTCGAACTGGGGAGACAATTACGGCCGAAAAATGTACTGCCAGTACATTGATGAAATGCATGAAAAATTGAAAATTATACGCCCACTTGTTAATCGGCATGGCCCAATACTTCTCCACGACAACGCTCGGCCGCATACATCGTACAAAACAATTGCGAAATTAAATGAATTAAAATATGAAATTTTGCAGCACCCAGCTTATTCACCGGATTTTTCGCCAACCGATTTTCATTTTTTTTAACATTTAGAACAGTTTTTACGGGCTAAACATGAAAATGAAGACAGAAAATAAAGACTGAAAAATTCCATATCAGAGTTTATTGATTCTAAAGATCAGAATTTCTTTAAGACAGGCATCTATGCATTAAAATCTCGTTGAGTGTATTGTAAAAGCGTATTGAAACAAATGGAGCATATTTTGATTAAATAAACAGCTTTTGAAAAAAGATATGCATTTTATATATTCACTTAAAAATCCGACATGTGAATTAAGTTTGAGATATTTTCTAATCATCCAATGGTAAAAGAGGAATAATCATTGGGCAGCTTGACAGAGTATTATTTTTATCGTATCCAAAATTTCAGGAAAAAAATATCTCGAACTTAATTCACACCTTACTAACAATATTACTAACAATCTTACCCAGGAAAATTCCAATTGGATTTTGTTCTGGATAAACAGACCTACAATTTAAGGGAGGTAACAACCTATTTGAACGCTTAGAATCTTACTAAAATTAATCTTAAACTCGAAAAGACTTCCGAGTCACCAATCTTATATTGGATTTTGGCTCCCGGTGAGATTGTTTGAAAATTTAGTATGTTGTCTTTCTTATTGTCCTGAACAAATCAATGGGCATATTGTCCAAAAATGCTAATTTCGGCGATACTGTAATTTCCAAGCTTTATAACTTGAAAAGTACTTAATGGAAAATAACTTTATTATAGTATTTTGGAAAATTCTTGACACCACCTATTAGATTCTGAAATAAAAAAATAGGATGTTTCTTTTAAAATCGATTTGATCTGATCTTGGTGACGCCACCTAACAAGGAGACTTCACGATGTGATACCAATCGATTTCAACGAAACTCGTAACGATAAGTATTCACATCGAGTGTTACTGGATAAAAGAATAATAATCACTATTCAAGCGTTTGCTAGAAAATCAAGGTTGAAATTTTCGAGTGCCTAATAAGTCATTTCAGTAGATCATTTAATCTGCAGCCATGGTTTTGAGATCATAAGGTTCTCAATAATATTAGACACTTCTTCGTATTTTACACGAACACGCTACTTTATTACAAAAACATTAAGAGCATACGGCTCGGATCATCCGTAGTACAACGGCAGTAAAAAAGGCAAAAGTAAAAAGTTCTATTGGCGGGAACGGACAGCACTCACCCAGCTTGAGATCCGATCTCATCTTCTTCTATCACACACACGACCATTCCGGCACCTTCCTCTAACTCGCTGTTCGGCCGGTAACACGCGTCTCGCCCTCTATGTCAACGGTATTGAGAGCGCGCTTCCAACATAATCGAAGAGCTAATGTCGCAGTGGTAGCGTGTCTGACTAGTAACGTCGATGTCGTGGATTCGAATCCCGAACTTTTTTGACTTTTTTTTCTTTTGCAAAACACAATTTAATATACAATTATTACAATAATAAGATTGGAAATGAGATCGTTATGTTAGATACATTACTTTAAATACGAAGCACGTCTCGGTAGTCTAAAGGAACGTCTTAGGACACTCGCACGGAATGCAAGAGATCCGGGCTCGACTCCCGGCCGAAGCAATATTTTTCGCAATAAGTTTATTACAGTTTTTTTAAGATTAAATTTAGGAAATTTGGAGGGATTATTAATATTTCAGATAGATTGCGTTGAAAATCGAACAATCATATCGACACGGAATTATAATTTCTGAAATTAATTCATTTAAAACAATTATTACACACAATAAATGTATATCAATAGATTAATACATTTTGTATATTTATTGTACATTATAAATGCATTTTTCCGTTTGCATTCTCTGTCCAAAAAATCTGTTTATCATTTATTAATTATATCTATACTCAACACAAATAAATGTGAAATGTGTTTTATTTATTAGAAGTAGATGGTACAATAAGATGCACAAGATAAAATGTTGCGAAAATTATTGTTTTTCACACATGTTTTTATGATAAATATCATCCTCCTTATGATAAATATGTATTACCATCTATTTCTAATGAATAAAACACATTTCACATTTATTCATGTTGTGTATATAATTATCTGTTAAACATATTTCCTGGACAGAGAATGCAAACGGAAAAATGCATTTATAATGTATAATAAATATACAAAATGTGTGTATTAATCTATTGATATACATTTTTTTTGTGTAATATATTTTTTAAAAAATGTCAAAAAAGTTCGGGATTTGAATCCGCAACGTCGACGTTACTAGTCAGACGCGCTACCGCTACGCCATGAGCTCTTCGATCAAGCGATCTACTGAAATGGCTATTAGGCACTCGAAATTTTCAACTTTGATTTTCTCGCAAACGTTTGAGTAGTGACTAGAGGAGACCGGGGTCAGTTAACTATAAGGGTAAGTAAGAATCGAGGCTATATTAAAAACAAAACACGCGAGATACGCATAAACGTGTCCGAGCACACAGCAGCGACTGTCGCTCAGTCTGCTATAACATCTTATTGCTAACACATCTATGATGAAGTTATGCCACAATTTTAAAAAATCATATATTATATCTAAGTAAATATTTTTATTCTTAAAATTTTTGTTTTATAATCATATATTGTCTGAGATATATAATTTTTTCTGCTTAGATAGTAAGTGTAGTTCTTACTTAATAAAGTCCAACAGATTTATTTTGTTTATGTGTCTTTATTATCGTATATTGTTAATGTTTTTAAAAAATGAATGGATGGATAGCAAACTAATGGAACTGTATGACTCATTTAGTGACGACTCTTATAGTACTTACTCAAAATTTTTATTCCTTTAAAGAGATTTTCCTCAGTAGTAAATGTTATAAGTTTAGTTCCCTCATGTCCAATCTCGAAAACTAGGCTCATTCGAAGTGTTTTTGCATGAAATGAACAAATTTTGCAAAGATGTAGCTTAAAATACGTTAATCTTTATTTTAATAATCTTAGTCAAATTATCCCGAGGCTAGTTGAATCACATAGAATGCATTAGAAAAATGCATTTTTTTCGTATTAGTTATCAGTTTCCCTTTATTATTAAAATAGTCAAATGTAAAATTATTAGATAGTCAAATGTATGTAGTAACTGGTGTAGAATTCATTTTTTCGATAAGTCTCTTAATTTCGTCTGTAAAAATTCGAAACTGAAAAATGAGTCTATTAGCCCCGGTTTCTCCTATTATCCTTTTATCCAATAATATTCGATGTGAAAACCTATCGCTACAACGAATTTCGTTGAAATTGATTAGTATGAAGTCTCGGATCCCTTAAATATTTTGAAAAGTAAGCATTTTTGAGGAAAATGTTTCATACGAAAGTTTAAAATGGTCTATTTACTGATCTTATCAGTTTGATCTTACAAGGAGACTTCCAACATATACGTATATATAATATATATAATTAATATACCATATATATAATTCACATTGAATTATTTAAGTATTAAAGATCCCTTCGGCCAGTATAGGCTTCTAATTTATCAATTGTGTTTCCAATATTTGTCTTTGTTTTTTGAGGTTACCGAGTCAAACTTTTTATTTTCAAGAATGTCTTTATATTATAATTATTATTACTAAATTACTTATTATTACTAAAATTAACATCATTTTCTTTGCTTCGGAGAAATTCTGAACACGTTTACGTTGTGATTTATTTGCCATCTTTCCTTCATTCATTATATTACTTAATGCTTATTATAACACTACGGAGATTATGAGCAGTAGCATTCATAGTCAAATCTTATATTTAAGACCATCTTAAGTACAGCCTTAAGATGCCTTAATGAACCAATCAGAGAGCACTAGCATCTTAAAATATTACTTAAGATAGTTTATGGGAGCTGCTTTAAATATTTATAGAAAAAAAATGAATATAATAAAGAAAAGTTATGTGTAGTATTAACTAATGTTACTGCGGTAATAAAAGTAAAAATATACAATGCACTTTTTTTTCATTGTCCCAAAGATATCGACATATAAGTTAACTAACAAAAATGTTTCATTTATAATTACTATTAGTTTAAGTAAATTTGATACTTGACTTATTCTTAGTTTTTGTTATTTTCGAATTAATTTTGTTTATTATTTTATTTTTGTAAAATTTATTTAATTGTGACTGCATTATTACTTATGGGGCATCATATTCGGCCCTGGATTTTTGAAATGTTATAGTGGATCCTTGACACGGAGATTCAAAGGTACCGAAACGAAGTGTTCACGGTAGAAGGGATAACATGGTGTGCTCAGTGTCTCTCTTGGTTGCAAGCGTCTCTCTCTAAATCTCCGCCATCTCTGTCTATGAACGTCGCATAAGAGACAAAGGCTATCAACTGTGAAACGCGAAACATGAAGCGATATTCATAGTCCGTTTTTATTGTAAAACCATCTTAAATATAATATTGTTAGTAAGATTGTCTTAAGATGTTAATACAGTCTTCGAATTGACTTACATCTTAAAATTGACTTAAGACAGTCTTAAATGTAAGAATCGACTATGAATACCGATCTGTTTCGCGTCGTGAAGTCGGTACTTTTCTTGTTCAACATATTTTATGTCTTTCTATAGAAAGAGAACCTAAGATGCATTGTGAGATGATGTGTGTCAAACAAGGAAAGCAGCTTTGTCTCTTATGTGACATTCATAAGTAGAGACGGTGGAGATTTTTTAGAGAGAGAGACGCTTGCAAACTGAACACACCATGGAAGTGTCTCTATTAGTTATACTGTGGTACAATTATAAATCTCATTTCGCCTCTGACAGATTTCTTAATCTGTATAATCATTAACTTTAACGCTTAATATCTCGGTTTGCGGGGCAGGGCGACACTTTTTTCTGCCAGATTCGTTCATTTCGTGCAAAAACACATCAAATGATAATTTCATCGAAATCGATGAGAGGAAACCCATCTCCTTCACATCAACAAAAGTGCATATTTTCATAATTTTGAATTGTAACATATTCATAGCTTACAAATTAACTGTTGAAATTTTTTTAATTAAAGCGAATTCAAACGAGACTTCTTATTAATCTTGAACTAGGATGTACCCAGCAAAAAATGAAAATGGATTGAAATGGATTGAAAATTTTCAATCCATTTGAATTCGTATTTTAAATCCATAAAAATGAATTGGATTCCATATAAAAAAATTTTAAAATAAAATAAAAAGATAAAATCTTTATACGTGTAAAAGTTTAAATAAATTAAAGTAATAATTGCATGAAATTCTATAATTATTATTTTAAAACTTTTATACAAAAAAATATATGCTAGCTGTATAATGAAGGAAACGTATGAAATGTACATAAAAGCGATTAATTTATTAATTAAAAATAAGTAATTTATATATATAATATTTATTGTACATATTTACATAGTTCTTTTTTATATTTCTTTTAACTATTAAATGAAGTAAAATTCATGATATAATATTTTTATGGTACAACTTTTTTTTAACTCATTGTCAGTTGAATTAAAACGAAAAATTTCTTATTCATAATTCTGAATAAAGTAGTATTCATGCATTTTTGCATTTTTTAATGGAACAGTGGATTTTCTAATCACAATTTTATGTGAAGTTAGCACCCCAACTATAGTACTCAGGAGTTCTGATTAGAGTTCCCATTTCCTTTTGACGAGACAAAGAGTTCTATATAATTTATAACAAGAGTTCCGCTTAATAATTATTTTTAAATAATTTTTAAAAAATGGGGTGCTAATTTCTCATCGAAAATCGAGATCGAATAGTTTTGAGCGGCTCAATAGCTTCATTTCGTGAATACCTAGAGTTCCTGATGCATAAAAAAAATTTTGAAAAATCAAAAAAAATTTGTGAAAAATCAATTTTTAGATACAATAGTTCTGATTAGAGTTCCTGCTTCCTTTTAACGAAACAAAGAGTTCTCTATATTTTTTAATGCAAGATTCATTTAATAACAATTTTTAAATAATTTTTAAAAAATGGGATGCTAACTTCTCAGCGAAATTCGAGATCGAATAGTTCTGAGCAGCTTAATAGCTCTATTTTGTGAATATCTAGAGTTCCTGATATATAAAAAACAATTTTGACACACAAGAAAATTGATTAAAAAAAATTTTTTTTATAAAATAGTTCTGTGACACATTAATTGTGGTTCTAACAATTTCGAAGAGTGCTCAGCGATTAAAACCAACACAGACTCAAAAATAAAAGAGATATATACTTAAAACGAAATTTGAAAAATCGGTTGCAGAAGTATGTACAGGGTTGGCCATATTCGACGGAAAGATGTTTTTTTTTTTCAATCATGGGAAACGTCATTACTCGATCTAACATCTCTGTCAAAAGTTACAGTGTTGCCAGATCTTTCCGTCGAATATGGCCAACCCTGTATTTCCTTATGTAATCATCCAATCGCTTTCTCACCTTGATAGAACTCGTCGAGAACTGCCCAGAACTCTAATCAGAACTACTCAGTACTCTCAAAAAATGTTTCGACATCGGACTTAGAAAATTTTCG
This sequence comes from Acromyrmex echinatior, assembly GCF_024713525.1. Classification (NCBI taxonomy): domain Eukaryota; kingdom Metazoa; phylum Arthropoda; class Insecta; order Hymenoptera; family Formicidae; genus Acromyrmex; species Acromyrmex echinatior. Next base: position 12,805,938 of record NC_141861.1, read on the forward strand.
ATGATAGAATTCAAATGTCTTCGTATCATACTTAAAGAAATATTTGGAGTTGAAACCTTCGATGTCAAATAACTTGTTAATTATTGATGGAATCGAATATAAATTTTGATTGTAGGGGTACTGATATGATTCTAGTTGTGATGAAAATAATGTCAACTGTAAATAAGTATGTATCTTTAATTGTGTTACATATATAAATACATGTATATATGTTTAATTATATAATATATAATTTATGTTTTATTAATTATATGAGTAATATTTTTTGTTCATCACTTGTATTGAATTTAATTTATATAATATAATATAATCACATTCTGTGTATCATATTCTGTGTGCGTTTGTACATAAAAGTAGTGTACATAAAATAAATATGTATGTGTAATAAAAAAAAACTATGTATTACAGTTTACGGAGTTTGCACTTAATAATAAACAATAAAATAAAGTAGAATAAAAAAAATATTGCTTGGAAAATAGCATATAATAAACTAAAAGAATCGCTTTTTGTGTTTTATACACTCTGTGTTACATAGATGATAATATGAGGTGTTACTATTTTTTACGGTAAAACAAAATTTCTTGTGTTTTTTAAATCGTCATACTCGTACCATTGAATTCCTGTATATACCATCGCTATATAGTGTCCTCGATTCAGTTTTTCTTTACAGTTACCGTACGAAATGTAATTAATTATTCCGCACAAAGTATTGTATTTTTGTTTTCAACGATAATAGATTTTGTAATACTATCTAACGTAGATTGGACGTGAGTTTCGTGTTCATAATTTGGGTCAGTTATTAAACTAGTATCTAAAAAAACATGTGGACCATATTCGTGCTTTCTAGTGATGAAACCATCACATTTGTTACATTTGTATGTATTTTCTGCATCGTTAAATTTGGTATCATTAATTGCTTCTTGTACTGCAGACCTTTTTTAGTAAGTATACCTATGTTAATATGTAAATGAGGAAAATATCTTGTTTGTTAAAATTACATACGTTGCAGCTTTTAATTTGTGTCGCAGTTGATAACTGTGTGTGTTGATAGCTTGTGTCGCAGTTGATAGTCTAATGAATTTGATCTTGGGTGGCGGCGCCAAGATCAAGTCAAAGTCACATCGATTTTTTTAAATAGGACACCTAATTTTTTATTCCACAATATAATAGTGAACTTTTCAAAACACTACAATAAAATTATTTTTCAGTAAGTAGTTTTCGAATTATGAAGCTTGAAAAGATTACAGTATCAACAATGTGACACAATCGAACAAATATGATCAGTAAATAGATCTTTTTAAATCCTATAACTTTTGTTTGAATCATTTTTTACAAGATATTTCATTGGTCCGTAATTTTATACTCAAACATATATATATTCAAAAATTAATTACATAGAGTAAATAAAATGTATTAATCTATCATTTTACAATTTCCAAAATAATTATGAACGAATTAATCAATACGAACAAATAAGAATGTGGAAAGAGATAAGACCTGATCTATCTATAATAATCTTTTCATTTTTATAATACATAAAAGCAAAAAATACCTTACTTACTAGTAGCGTAAATATATTAGTGTAATTATTTACAAAATATGTACATGAATATGTCTTCTCAAAATAAAAGCACTCGTTCTTTCAAAATAAAAGTACTTCAAACAGCGGGCCGAATGACAGGAGGAATGATTGTCCACAGCTAGAGCTAAGCAGGAACGATGCTCTTCAACGAAACGCAGCGTTTCAAAGTGAAACACCGCGCACCGACTTCAAAAGGCGCAAGTTTTTTGTTAAAACGTACGCGACAATAAGCGACGATAAGTGAGAAAACAAAGAAGAATTCTCCGAATTTATGTTGACCACATTTCGACAATTCGAGGCGCCATTCCATTTAATGTTTGCAATACTCACGTGCATTAGAGATCCTACATCAGAATCTAACGAATAATTTTATCAAAATCTTACGAAAAAGAAAAGTATATATAACTTTTCCCTGTATACTATTTAACTCTAATTTAGGGTAAAGTTGCCGAAATCGCACTGGCTTTTAAATCATATTACCTCGCTTAAAAATTCAATTATTGTAAGCGATTGGGCCAACAGTTTTCGAGATGTGGGGACATTTAAACTCTATCATTAAAAATTTTCTAAATCCGACGTCGAAAAATTTTTTGAGAGTACTGAATAGTTCTGATTAGAGTTCTATGTAGTTCTCGACGAGGTCTGTCAAAAAGTATTAGGTGAAAAAGCGATTGGGCCAACGATTTTCGAGGTGTGGAAACATTTGAACTCTATCGTTGAAAATTTTCTAAGTCCGACGTCGAAAAATTTTTTGAGAGTACTGAGTAATTCTAATTAGAGTTCTGGGCAATTCTCGACGAGTTCTGTCAAGGTGAGAAAGCGATTGGATGACTACATAAGGAAATACATACTTCTGCAACCGATTTTTCAAATTTTTTTTTAAGTATATATCTCTTTTATTTTTGAGTCTGTGTTGGTTTTAATCGCTGAGCACTATTCGAAATTGTTAGAATAACAATTAACGTGTCACAGAACTATTTTATTAAAAAAATTTTTTTTCAAAAAAAATTTTTTATAAATTTTCTTGTGTGTCAAAATTGTTTTTTATATATCAGGAACTCTAGATATTCACAAAATAGAGTTATTAAGCTGCTCAGAACTATTCGATCTCGAATTTCGCTGAGAAGTTAGCCCTATTTTTTAAAAATTATTAAAAAATTGTTATTAAATAAATCTTGCATTAAAAAATATAGAGAATTCTTCGTTTCGTTAAAAGGAAGCAGGAACTCTAATCAGAACTATTGTATCTAAAAATTGATTTTTCAAAATTTTTTTTTATGCATCAGGAACTCTAGGTATTCACGAAATGAAGCTATTGAGCCGCTCACAACTATTCGATTTTGATTTTCGATGAGAAGTTAGCCCATTTTTTAAAAATTATTTAAAAATAATTATTAAGCGGAACTCTTGTTATAAATTATATAGAACTCTTTGTCTGGTCAAAAGAAAACGGGAACTCTAATCAGAACTCCTGAGTACTATAGTTGGGATAACTTCACATACCCCAATTTTAAATTGATTAGCGTTCATGACTCATTTTTAATTCAATTGGATTAAAAAACTACATTTCGTATTCAGAATTTTGAATTGAGCAGTATTCATGATGCACAGAAATGGCTGATATTATTTTTAGATTCAACTGGATTGAAAAACTGCATTTTCTATTCACAATTTTGAATTGAGCAATATTCACGATGCACACAAAATATAATACTATAATATTATTTTTAGATTGAAAACTAGAAATATATTTCATGCCATTCCTTTAAATGAATAAAAATGCATTCAAGATTGCAAAGGAATAGACATTTGTTTCATGCAATTGCTATCAATGAATAAAAATGCATTCAGAATTGAAAAGGATTTATCTTAACATTCATGAATCCATATTTCTGAAAATCTAAATACATTTTAATTCATTTCGTTTACTGGATATTCATGGCTAACTTGTTTACGACATAAATATTTGGACTCAAATGAATAGAAATATGAAATATGCTATTCATTATGTTGAATTTAGATGTATTCATATCCGTATTATTTTTTGATTGAAATGAAGTAAAATACGAAAGAGTTATTCATCATGTCGAAAATCAGATAAATTCATGGATTCAAATGGATTCGAAAAATCAGAAGCGTGAATTCGATAATGTCGAAATTCATTTCTATCCATTTTTATTTATTCTCGTTTACTGGGAAGTTATAAGTTTAACTGAACGTTTTAGATGAAGTGTAAAAACCAATCAATATTAAACTGAGAGTTAACCTTAACTGAAATTTCACTAAACTGCAGTTAAAACCAAAATTGGTAAAAACAATCCTGTTAAATAAGATGTTTATGATTAAATATGGGGTCTATTGTAGGATCTATCAATTAGATCAGTGCTCGGAATTAGTTGCCCATTTCGGGCAGATTCTTGAAGCGACCCCCACTGCCACTCGAGACTCGGCGGTCGAGCCGCCGATCACTCACGTGACGCTGTGCTCCAGGAGCGTCGCGATACAAAAATATGCTGGGAGCATATCTTCCGGCAAATATTAAAATATTTTCTTTCCCACATGATTTTTATTTTAATAAATAATAAAATAAATAATTAAAATAAATTTTTTATTATTAACATATTTTATCATTAACATATTGTAGTCTGCAATAATATATAATTAAAAATTACAATATGATAATTATAATGTGGACAATGACTTTCCATATTATCTTGAAAATACTATTATTGATACGTTTTTCAAATAGTTTCTTTAGATTTATTTAACTAAATTTTAGTTAAATATATTCTGATTAATTCCGAGTACTGAATTAGATTATTGACGAATTTCTAAAGTTTTCAATTATATTCATTTAAACTTAAGTTTTTTTTTTAGATTGCATACGAATTCGATAGCAAATTTGACAAATTTAAAATCATGAAAGATCTATAGATATAAATTTTTATAACAATTGACATTTTTTAAGTTTTAACATCCATTATATTAAATAATATTTTAATATTAATATTAATATAAATATTAATATTTATTGATGCGTTTCGCGGGTTTCCTCCGCCCAAATCCATTCTTAGATTGTCAAGAGAATTGTAAGTGGGGCGAGGGGAGAGGTGGGGGAAATTGGTCGGTCTTCAATAACCGGGAAAAAATGATTTTCCATATTTTATTTATGTTGTAGCCATTATCTCTATTTAGATTATTAGGATGTTTTTTTCTCTATGGCTTCTCTATACTTTTTTTGAAAGTATGATGTAATGTTGACTATTGTGTTGAATATTGTCGTTTTGTCAAACAGTATTCGATGTTCTATTGTTTCGATGTTGTTCTATTGTTTCGATTGTGTTCTGATAATGCTAACTGCGTGGTGTGTTTTAGTCTGTGACATCACGTTGTAGTGTTCTTTTATTCGTACCTTTAAACTCCATCTATTCCTATCCGCCACGTTGCCGCATGATATCTGGCAAATCCTAGATCGTATTACATACGAACAAGCCACAAAGATCCACACACAATCCTCTGAAAGACAGAAACAGAAATACTTATAAACTTTGTCCCTCACAAAAATCCACAACCTTCTCTACTTAACGTCAAGAACTTATCCAACAAAGACCCATCTCAAGATACTATATCTGCGCTTGCCAAAGGCCTTAATTTCGCAGTGACACCTAGAAAAATTCTAAAAGAGATTATCAGCCAAATAGAGCCAACCATCTACCGATTCTCATCAGAACAAGCAGATAATATCCGCAGACAGGTAACCAATATTCTTTCTAAAGCCAAACTCTCTCCACCAAACATCACTAGACAAGAGCGATTGGGCCTTCAAGACCTGAATAGGGACACAGACATCATCATGCTTCCAGCCGACAAAGGCAACAGTCATGAAGACAATAGTCATGAACACATCAGACTATAAGAAAAAGATGAAGAACCTTCTTTCGGACAAAGCATACAAAAATTTGACAAAGATCCAACTAATATTATATAATCGTACAGGACACCAAGATCCTAGTGAAGAAAAACATTCCGAGTAAAACCAACATTAAAAAAAAAATCAAGATTAAATAAAACCTACAAATCTTCTCCTATCAAGACTATACGGGCTACCAAAAGTACACAAACCAAACATCCTCCTCAGACCGATTGTCAGCGCCATACTCCCCGACATACAACTTATCCTGCTTCCTAGCACCCTACAACCCCTCACTGGAAAATCCGAATTACACATAACCAACTCAACGGACTTCAACGGACTTCATAAGATTAAAAAATCCGACTACGTCCCACAGACCTGCTTGTAAATTTCGACGTAGAATCCCTTTTCACATAATAAAAGACATATTAAGCATAATAAAAGCCTCACCTGAAGTTCCCTCCGACCTTATCTCGCTAATAGAGCATTGCTTAACAACCACTTACTTCTCCTATAACAACAAATTTTATGAGCAAACTTCAGGAGCAGCAATGGGCTCTCCTATTTCTCCTGTAATCGCCAACATCTTCATGAAGCATTTTGAGAAAGAGACCTTCAACTAAATACCCATAAAACCAGAAGTTTGGTTCCGTTATGTAGACGACACACATTCGTGATATGGAGACACGCCAGAGCCGAACTCCGTAAATTTCTTATTTTCCTCAATCAACATCCAAATATCCACTTCACTATAGACATAGACGAAAACGGAAAACTCCTTTTCCTAGATATTCTTGTCTCTAAGAAAGTTGACTGTACTTTAGGCATCGAGTGTACAGAAAACCAATACACACAGATAGATATCTACATGCCGAGTCGCACCACCGCCCAGCACAAAAACAGTCTGCAATCAACTTACTTGTACATAGAGCTTTCACCATCTCTGACAAAGAACATCTACAGACAGAACTTATCTACCTAAAATTAATCTTACAGAAAAATAGACAAAAAAGACAACCAAAATAATCAATAAACAACGGTCTCTGACAAGCAGACGAAAGGATCCTATCCATTCTCTCATATATCAAAGGAATAACAAATCGGATTGACAGGATATTAAACAAACATAATATCCGAACTATCTTCAAACTACCTAAAAAGATAGGACAACTCTTAAGAATTCTAAAGATTAAAGACTTCCACTCAGCTTCGCAGGAATATACAGAATACTTTATTCCTGCAGATAAGTATACATTGGAGAAATCGGGAGAATGATCAATCTACGGATAAAAAAACACTAACATGATGTCAGGCTAAAACATGCCAGCATTATCAAAACACAATATCGAAACAGAACATCGAGTAATATTTGACAAAACGATCATATTACATCATACTTTCCAAGAAAGTATAGAGAAGCCATAGAACAAAAACACCCTAACAATCTAAATAGAGATAATGACTACAATATAAATGAAATATGGAAAACCATTCTCCCGATTATTGAAGACCGACCAATTTTTCCCACTTACAATTCTTTTCTTTTCCCCCCACCACTCCAACAAGTAGCATAATATAAAAAGAACGACCCGAAGGAACAGCTCAGTATCAGATTCCTCGCCCTGATGAAGTGGATTGCAAAGTTCACGAAACGTTGGCATTCCAAGAATGGATCTGGACACGGAGGAAACCCGCGAAATGCATAATCTTTATTTAATTTAATTTTTATTGCATTAAAACTTCTTCGATATGGTACATATCGATCTTCTTTGGTACATATCATAATTATAATATGAATAGTAAGTCGAAATATGTAAAAGTAGTTCTTTTGAATTGCGAATTTCTCAAAATTGATGGCGCAATTTGGAAAATGCATTCTAGAAAAATCGCCGGTCTTGTTCGAATATTCGAAAAAAGTAATTTTTTTATGCAACAGTTATCGATGGACATATTCAAAACTTTATCTACATTCAGTTATCTATAATTAAAAATGACTTCTTTTTCATGTTGAACTAAATTTAAAAAAAAGCAAAACAACCAACAAAAGACAAAATATGACAGCATCTCCACTTAAGCATCACAATTTCTAGGAATGTTCTGTTGTTGCCTTTATTTCTTTTAATTTTACTTCTCTTATATAAAAACAGGTAACTTATATTTCTGTTCCGACAAAGAGTAATATCGAGAAATATACTGGAACTTTTAGGGAAATAGACAAATAGAAACATAAATGTCACTTTATGTTCCTTTGATAGATACTTAACCCTCAACTATATGTCTCATTTTAGAATAATCTTAATTTACATGTCTGGATCCAAGTCACTTACGGCGTTTTGGATTCGATCTATAATTATAAATCTCAATGGAAAATTTTTTTCTCTTTTTTAATAAAATGCCAGAATGTATAGAATCAAAATACCAAAATATAAAAATGTTCTGATAATAATTGAAAAAATTATGCCAAAAAATACTAAGTACTACTATCTGTGAAAAGAGTGTAATAATCAATTTTTTTTAAATTATATCTTTATGATAAAAAAGGTACAAATAAAAAGTAATGTTTTGAATAGAAGAAAATATGAACTTAAAAAATACGTAATATTGATTCATTCCAAAAAATATAATTATTTGCGCGATTGAAGTGGGGACATTTTTACACATGGAAAAATGATATCGGAGGTATGTCGGTTATATTCTTTAGAAAAAAAATGCAATGAAAATATTTTATATTAAATATATAATGATATTATTTACTCAAATTTTATAACTCCGAGAAAATAAAGCAATTGTTTCACCAAGACATCTCTCGTAAAAATGCTTTTTTAACAATGAATATATGTTTTAATTATAAGAGAACACACATATATTTGAATACAACACTAATTAAGAGGCACTTACTAAAAACAAATTTTCACTTTCGGCAAAAATCTAATGAATTTACATTTGACGAGTCCAAGTCGTTCAAAATTGTACCTAGACATATTTTTCATTTCTAGCTGCCAGGTTCGGGACAGTTCAAGCAGATGCTATGTGTCGATAACGGGTTTATTTGTGAATCACGTCATGACAAAGATTCAGATCCTCTACGTTGGAATGGTGAGCTGAAAGCGACTCATATAGTGATTCAGAACAGCACAGATGAAACGGAATCAGAGCAAATACATGTATCCACACCCAGTTCTCAACCGATATATAACTGGTCAGATTCGGCAAATTTAGCAGTGCTTCCTATCAGATGTAAAAACACAAATGCGGAGTTGCACAAAAATAGATTCGGATCTGGTGGTAGGGGACGATGTATTAAACTCGGCTCGGATTGGTACACACCTAGCGAGTTTGAGGCTCTCTGCGGTAGAGCATCCAGCAAAGATTGGAAACGAAGTATTCGATTTGGCGGAAGAAGTTTGCAAACTCTTATTGACGAACAAATTTTAAAGCCTCACGCCACTTCTTGCACTTGCGCAGCGTGTTGTGATGACGAAAGTGCGGTAAGCAAATTATTTGTAATGTAATATTCCATACGTATCAATATATGAAGAGGAATTCGATAGTCCACATCATCAATTTGGCTAATTTGATATAAAAATTTCTGATTGTGTGTGGACAACGGAAAAGAGAGACTCCAGCCGATGTGTGCTCGGAATATACTAACGGGATCTTCCAATATTTGACATTGATTTATATACAGAGTGTCTCAAAAATAGGGTAAGAGCCGCATTGGGGGCAGATTAAAAATGGATCAAGGAGAACAAAAAGTCTTATACCATTTTGAGATATTCGCTGTAGTTTTCGAATGAAAAAAGGAAGCGCCATTGTCGAGTGAGGCGCGATGAGCCGTGCTACGAATTCTCGCGGCGCGACTTCACATTAGGCTTAGACGTTTCCCTTTTTAATTCGAAAACTACAGCGAATATCTCAAAATGGTATAACTTTTTGTTTCCCATTCTACGCCTCCAACGCTCTTACCCTATTTTTGAGACATCCTTATACTCGATATAAAATTGATAAACAGAGGTAAAAATACCGTCAAATTCAATTTTATGATTACTTACGGTAAAATTATAGTAAAATGCTAATTTATTAATTTAGTAATTTTGGCTATATTTATTGTCTTTTATATAGTTTTATGTACAAATAGGCTGTATTTCCCTACTTATGTATAAAATAAAACAACATTCTTTTAATGTTCCTAATAAAAATCGCTGATAGAATAACAGGGCTATTGACTAAATCTAAACATATTGTATAATTTAATCAACAAAACGTTTGTTTGACATATAGACGACTCATACTTAAGGGGATGCTGGAGTTACCAATGGAACGTCATTTCGTATTTCTCAAACCATTTCATTTTCTTTATACAGAACAAAAAATCCTCCAGAATAAAAGAAAAAAATATCCTTTGGAAAGTACAAATCGGTATAAAAATCTCCAAAAATTGTAAATTACAATTTTCTGTTACCATATAGGTTCGCTTCCTTCACATATATATATAAATAAATGCAAGACAATATCTAAACAAAAAGTATTTTTCCATATTTGAATAATTTATAAGAATAGACTTTTATTATGATTTTGAAGCTTATAGAGAAATGGCTTGAGAAGTACGATTTGAGTGTACATAATCTCGCATTCATGTGACATATAGGATATAGCAAAACAAGAAATGTACATAACTTTTACTTAATGATTTTGCTTAATGTACGTAATGTTTTAATTAATGTACGTAATATTTTCTTGATGTGTACGTAATATTTTATTTGAAATTAAAAATCTATTTTATCGACATCGATCAAGTTTGGCCGTCGCTCTAGCATTCCTTTTAAGTGTGTGGCTACTTGTCGCGCTAGGTCGCCGACTGATAGTGTTGATCGCGATGTCGTAAACGGATGTATATCAATTGCCCACATCACTAATTGGCTAATTAAAAATAATAATATAACTTATTAGTGAAGCAGTGAAAAATTACTAGGAACAGGCCGATGTGAGTAGTGTGTGCAATTAAACTGTGTTGCGCCACTCCCGTCGTAAATTGTCCCTAATTTGGCATCCCTGCCCCAAAGGGGCAGGTTGCAGTTGTGAGTTATCTAATTATTATATCAATATGTAGTATCAAAACAAAAAATTAAGTTAAAGCGTTTTTAACTTAATGACTAAATACTCTTATATCAAATTATTTTATTTTTCTAATCTTTTCTTTTAAAATTACTATTTTACCAGCCTCAAAAAATTACCAAGTAATTTACTATAATTACCGAATAAGTTATTGTCAAATTGAATCATTTTTATCTCTAATGATAAAATAAAATTTTCCATTTAAATTAATATAATTCAGACAGGACCAGTTCGCCTTTTTACTCCGTACAAACGTCGGAAAAGACCTAAGGATTCATCAGATGGAGAGACTCCCTCACGTAAGCACAAAATCGAGAATTCACGAGATGGTAGTAATAACGATGATAGTGGCGACGAGGTTGTTGTGCCTGACAAAGAGGTTTGGCCGCAATTTGTTTCTACGGATGGATTAGTTGTACAGCAACCCCAAGAACAGGATACGGTGCAGAATGCGCATCAAACAGAAAACAGTCAAAGCGATGAAGTTTTTAAAAAATTGGATGAAATGTCAAACAAAATGATAAAGTTGGCTTATGAATTTAGACGTATTTTGGAAGAAGCGAAGGAGTTAAATAGGCAGCAGAGAAGGGAGCAGGCATTGGTTGCGCAACTTGGAGGAAGGGCAGATGTCATCGAAACTGTTGGATTACAACCAGCATCCGATTCACATAACAAGAAGGTAAACAGTAAAATCATTTATAGAAAAAAATATTTTTTATTTGTATTCTATTTTCATTATTATATTCTCTGTATTATAAATATCTTTCCTCATAAATGTAATTAGAAGAGTTCAAACTCTAACTTGTAAGTATAGATAAAGTTAAGTGAGTCAAATTTTCAATATTGATGTTACAATTTCTATATGAACTCTCTAGACCTTCGACAGTTTATTTGAAAAATTGATGCCACATAAAAATAATAAAATTAAATATTGGAATAATATTTCTATATGTATTTTAAATATATTTATTTCAGATATATGATTGCGCGCCGATTGTTTTCGCAGTTGATCCTGTATCTGAAAGATTTCTTTCTATTTAAAATACGATAAATGGAATAAATATATTTAAAAAATAAAAAATAAAAGTAACATAAAAATAGAAATATTATTCCATCATCTTAGTTTGACCGTAGTTAGCGTCTCTTATTTAGGTGATTTATATAGAGCGGTCTAATTTATTAATTTTTTATTTATCAATTAGGAGAAAAGAAGATAAGATAACAAGCTAATAACATATGATGAGTCAATCAATTCATTAAACGTATGAGATACACATAATCAACTCTTGTAGTAATCAACTCTGTTTTATTTCAATATGTCTACAAAAGAAAATAATACAATAAAAAATATATTTTAGATACATTTATATATAATTTTTTTATTAGTTTATAAGGAATGACATAATTATAATAAATAGTTTCACTTTCTTTATAATAATATTTTTCGAAGCTAATACCATATGATGAGCCAATCAATTCATTAAACGTATGAAATACAGATAATCATCTCTTGTAGTTTTATTTCAATACAATAAAAAATATATTTTAGATACATCTATATATAATTTTTTTGTTTATAAGGAATACACATAATTACAGTAAATAGTTTCACTTTCTTTATAACAACAGCACATAAAGAGCGTATCAAACGTTTATGAAGTTAAATCGAATCGAATTTGAACTTTTTTCGAATCGAATCTTTTTGATTCGAAAATGAATCAAATTCAAATTAAATTTCCTTACATTAAAAGCTAACAAAGGCAAAAAATTATATTAAAAAAATAAATAATTTTCAATTTATGTTAAGTATATATACAAAAAAATAAACATGACAAAAGTGTATTTAAAAAAATCAGGAATCTGGACTGAAAGGTTTTTTCAGTTCAGTTCCAGTTACAGTTTTTAATAAAATGTCGAATAAGTGTTCCGGTTTCTTGACTGGTTTCAAGAAAACCGAAACCGAAAAAATTACGGTTTTTAACGGTTTTTTTTCTCCCATGCGGTAAGAGAGCAGTTTAAAACAATCATGAGGGGAGGAGTTTAAAATGACTGTTTTATTTATGCTATTGTATTTATGCTATGTATTCTTTTTCATTCTTAATATTTGTTTAATGAGAGAGAGAGGGGGGATATGGGAGAGGGGAGGAAGGGAGGGAGGGAGGAAAGGAGGAAGGAAGGAAGGAAGGAAGGAAGGAAGGAAGGAAGGAAGGAAGGAAGGAAGGAAGGAATCTAATTGAATCGAATTAAATCCAAAAAAAAAGTATTCGCTATTTAAAATACGCATTCGGATAGAAAAAAATTTCAATCCATTTTGCAATCCATTCTCATTTGCTGGGTGTGTAACATAGTGCACGATTCAATTGGAACAGATTGTGTATGGTTTCCATTTCGGATAGAATTAGATTGAAAGAAATGTAGCTTTTTCCGTCTAAATTATATTAAATAAAAAAAAGTAAAAGTACTGGTCACTCAACGTTCTCCAACCTCATTTATAGCCGTTGCGGTTAGTAACATTACCGACGAGATATTATTAAAGACGATATTATCAATCTTTGCAATTTTTGGGAGTATAAAAAGAACCCGGAGGTAATTGAAGACCTAACATTATCGACTATTGATAAAAAAATTGCAATTATTAACATAAATACATTTGGCTAATACATTATTAAATTCATGATTTTTTATTACATAAATGCTCTATAAATAAATATGCATACTTGTAAAACTATAATATCCTATCTATTGCCGAAAAATTACAATTTTTTTCTTTGCAATTATCATCTCTGTTGACAATTAAACTTTGACGACACACTGAAATCACAATTTTAAAGAAAAATAGAATATTATTGAGTTTTAAATATACACACCGATAAACACACAAAACTCCTATCCTATCTATCTATTGCCGAAAAATTACAATTTTTTTCTTTGCAATTATCATCTCTGTTGATAATTAAACTTTGACGACACACTGAAATCACAATTTTAAAGAAAAATAGAATATTATTGAGTTTTAAATATACACACCGATAAACACACAAAACTAATAAATCAAAATTAATACAATATTCAGTTTTTTACTCTTAATCACTTCAAAATTAACGCGAACTCCCGTAAGGATATCGGTCTTTAATAATATCTCGTCGATGATAACATGTAATTGTCACTAGAAAATACAAGCTTACACAGCCGACTTAGTAGCCCTCAACTGAGTACAGATGTGTTGCGTCTACGATAATGGACAATTGAAACGCAACTTGTGTCGCTGTGTGCAAAAAAGTGTCTAAGAATATTGCAATTGGAAAGCCCAGTGACCAGTCAAACTCCATACAGTTCATATTGGGAAGAATGACAATCATAATTTGAGCTAATGACAGCGGAGCATGTTACATTCAAAGTAACTCAGCGAAAAGTTAGTATCGAGCTCAGTAAAAAAGCGATTTAAAGATAAAATTCTATACTTTTACATGCATGTTGTTGCATTAAGCTGCGACACCGAATTCACGCCTTGCACTATTCCAAACTTGGACGTTTAATCAATTTTGCATTTTCTCATTTTGTTACTCACTTTGTTAACCATTTTGAAAATAATGATCCAGTATAATTCTCGTTAAAATATTCTTGAAAACATTTCAAACTTTATTTTACATTCTTAAACATATTTTTATCTTCATTACTTACCACGTTATGATTATTTGAAATTTGATATTTTTCAAAATTTTTAATATATCGCTTTTTGGGGGAATGAGTGTATAATATAATTTGAAAATTGAAGTATATAGGACATATATTCATATGAATTTTTTTTTACTTATGTTTAGTGTGTAGATTTACCTCTCGAAGTAATGAAATGTATTTATGTGAATTCCTATATGTCTATTAAAATTTGTTCAGTTACTTCCAACTAATATCATTTTAAACAGGACACTCGACATCATGAGTCTATAGGTGCGATCCATGTAACACTGAAGATTTTAAATCGGAAGAAAAAATTTTACTAATTGACCAATCAAAAAATGCTTCGTCGAAGAGCATTTGTAGTATTAAGTGGACTAAATCTATTCTATAAATTGCATATTTTGTACATTTATTAGTTATAAAGAATCTATTTTATCTGTTTTGCAGAATAAATAATTAAGACTATTTCATTATTTACTGCGAGTATTGAAAATCTATAATTCACGCGCGTAATTCAATTATGCGTATTATAGATTTTCAGAATTTGCAATGAATAATGGAACTTAAATATATATAACGCAACTTAAATATAAATATATAAGAGTACAATAAAAAATAAAATATAATACTATAAGTATAAAATAAAAATATATATATGTAATAAATTTCAGTGTGCCAACTGTAATAGAGAAGCGTTTGCAGAATGCTCTTTATGCAGACGTACGCCGTATTGTTCCACGTTTTGCCAGCGTAAAGACTGGGGTAGCCACCAGATAGAATGTGTGAGGGGTGCGGCCGAAACCGTGATGCTCATAGTCGAAAGCGGCAACGGGGATACGAGCGCTCTTCCAACGACTGCGACAGATCAATAGCTAGTATTTCTTACACCGATTCAAAAGATTGCAGAAAACGAAGAATCTGAGGATGTAGAAACATTGAAATTCAAAGAAGAGTATAAGATTTGAAAAATTCGTGTTGTACGAAAATAACGTGCACAATTGCGTGTACATGTATAATAGATAAATATTTTATGTGTATATGTAATACTATAATGTACGGTATACGTACGTGCGTGCGCAGATACGTACGGGCTGCATTCGGTTTAGACGCTTTCAGTACTTCTTCAATGTCCAAACCGAACGCAGCCATATGTACGTTTGTATGTATAATATATGTATGTATGTATGCGTGTACACAGTATTAATGATTATCAGATTCTGAAATACGCAATTGACAAAGAGAGATAAGAAAGGGCAATAACAACTTCTTGTAAAAATGCATAATTATATTGTTTGCATAATTGGTTGTATAATACTAAATTTGTATTAATATGAAATTGTATTGATTGTATTAATTTGTAATAATACAAATTTTATATTAATTATGTTTATTAACTATAACAATTTATTTGAACAAATTAAATGTCTTAATTCAAACGTGGCCTTCCTGAGCAATAATCGAAAATAAAAAAAGCAAGATCTTATTAATTACTCACCTGATGTCAAACAAAATAAAAACACTTACAAAACTTACACTTATAAAACTAAAACGAAATAAGTAATGTGAATAAATGTAGAATTGAAAATACTTACGGGACACTTTGTATATCGTATATTGCGATGATGTAGCACTTCAATTATAAGCTGAATTACATATGAAAGCATTTTTCATTTTTACGACTCTTAAAAGAATTCTGTATTTTCAGTTCTATATTTATTCACATTACTTATTTCGTAAACTTACGGGACTGTATATTATCTGATGATTACATAACATTTATCATTGTTTAAAAAGTTGTTTTATTTTTTTTATGCATTCGATTATTTTTTTATAATTTTATGAACATTACATACATTACAGTTGCATTTTTGTTACTGTTAATGATTCAGAATTTTTTTTTAGTCCTCGAATTTATTCTTAGTTATAATATAATTTGCTTGATACAAATATTTACTTCACCATCATTATATATCATCTAATGAATGAGTAGCATTGCTTCAAAAAATTACATTGTAAATATCAGATTTCTATTATTGTCATAAAAATTCTTAATTAAATTTTTATATTCTATTAATATATTTCTAAACTTATCATATTGCTTTTGCATATGCATTTTATTCTACCTAATTTTGTATGCATAGATGTAATAAGATTCTGTTTTTTATTTTTTTCGGTTAAAAGTAATGAGCGATTGAAAAAAAAACTATACCGCAAATTATGAACATAAGTTACTATGTAAAAATTATTTTCAGAAAATTATATTTTCTTTAATTACTTTTAATAAAAATCTAATTTAAATAGTCATCTGCCCGTATTCATAGTCAGGCCTTATATTTAAGGCTTCAGATGCTCTGTAGACTCTATAACCAATAAAAATAAGACGTGGTCTTAGACTTAGATAGAATAGACTTCCTTAAATTTATCTTCAGATGCTTCGTAGAGCATGCTTACTGATGAATATGGGCAATGACATACAAGGTTAAAAATTGAGAAACTGCGATAAATGACAATTTTTGACGATATCGTATCATTAAATAAAAAATGTGTAACATTCTACTCAATAAAACTTTAAAATAATTTAATGACTGAAAAATTTATACGTAAAATATTAAAATCATTTGTACTTTTTAAAAAATAAAATAAAATGTGTCTTTCATATTTATTTTAATAATCTCTTTCTATCTATTGAGACAATATCAATGATGCAAAGTTGTTAAAAATCATTCAAGCTTATGGGTCAGTTCTAAAGAATCATAAGACTCGTAACTTGTTCTCATAAAACTCATCAAAACTTATAACAGATATTGTAATTCTATGCGTATATATGATCATAAATATTTTACGATTTCTCGTAAATTTTACTACTAGCAAGAAGCTAGTAGCTTGCTTAGAACGACTCGTTAAACAAACACATAAATATATTAATTTTCCAATTTTCAAGTTCTTTTTTCCTCCATAAAGTTTTTTTTAATTATACTATCAATTGACAAAATTGTATATGTAAATTGGGGAAACTTTTGAAATAAGCAAAAATATACAATAAAAAATGAAGGGTTCTATTTGAAAAATTCAATCTCTCTAACCTTCACATATGATCTTGTGGACTCCATCCAAAGTTAAATTATTACTATTAGATATGTACATTTTATATAGCAACTACAATTTCTTACATATTTTGTATATAGAGTTGATCGTTTTCAAGATCGACTTTAACGTTTCTAGACTTTTAGAAGGTTCTGTATATGTACATACAGTGTCCCAAAATTCACGAATCAAAATACAATAAGTTTTCAAAAAATTAAGTAACAAAGTTATTTGCAAATTTTTATTTTTTAAGCAATAGTTTGTGAAACAATAAGGGTTTAAATATAGTCAATTATGGATTACGCTTAGCAGACTATGTTTAAACGCTAAAGTGTGCATTTACTAATATTATCGCACGCGCGATTCATGGGCAGATGGTCGTCTAAATACATATAATTTGTAATTAGTTGACTATATTTAAACATATCTTAAAAATACTGCTTGAAATAAAAATATACATATAACTTTTTGAATTAATTTTTCGAAAACTTTTGGCTGTGGTATTTTAATTCATGAGAATTTCGAGGCATCCTGTATACATTATTTAGGATCATTTGCAGGTTGCTAAATAAGTTTGTAATAACTCGATATTTAAAAAAAATATCGAGATATATTGGGTCATCTAAAAAATATCCGTGGTACTTTGTCACTAGATATATGACCATCAACACACATCTAGTGACAAAAAACCGCGGATACTTTTTAGATGATCCAATAAATAACGAAACAATAATATGTATATCTTGTATGCCCCATAGCATATAAAGATACATTTTATATGTGTGTGTGTGTGTGTGTGTGTGTGTGTATTTATGTATACTTGTATATATGTTTGTTACTTTAAAAATATTTGATTCTTAATTGTTTATTACCATGAAATGTACATAGTTCTGGACTTACTTTCAATGAATAACCAAAGGTGATAATCTCCAAAATTCTGTAAGATGAATCTGTAATTTAAAAGTTATATTTTTCGAATATACCCTGAAATATGTCATTCATTGTACATTATACATATATATCTTGCTTTTCTGAACATTCATTTACAATATTATCCGAATATTTACATATCTATGTAAAATACATAATATCATTCTTTACTTATATGTAGTACAAATATATATAAATATTAATATAGATATAAAAAAAATTAGATGTGCAGTAAATATTTTAATGCGTACAAAATCTATATATCATATATAATGTGCAAAAATCTGAAATAAGTTATAAAATATACACATATTAAGATATTTAAATAGAAAAAAAAATTAGTTGATAATCTTTATTACTTTATACAAGAATTTTCATGCCAAGATATATTATTTGCAGGATTAAATAAGTTAATTTTTTTTTAATTATGTTAAATTAAAGTTAACAGCCCTAAAATTTTAACTTACAAGGGGAACACCATGTGACAGGGTCGGGGATTTTAATGCGAGACTTTTTATAGGCTATTTTTGAGTGAAAAAAAAACGATATGTGTCTGGCCGTTTCAGCCATTAGCATATAGTATTGAAGAAATCGATTTTTTAAATAATTATCGTAATAATTTAAAAAACATACTGTAATAATGAAAATATCAACATCTTTAATTTTATTTTAACTTTATGTTATTAGTTTTAATTACTTTTTGATTGTAATGGAATTCATGAAATTACGTATTAATACACATAGATAATATACACTCATTTATGGAATATTTATTATTATCATCGTTATCGTCGTCGTTGTTGCTATTCACATGAACGCATAAATAAGATTGTAATGAAAACTGTTGTAGTTCCTGATGAAATTAGAAATTGGAAGTTATGATTAGGAACAAGTAAGTCATACGTTTATAATCTTCGTTTGATTAATATTAATCGATTTATTAATTATATATATATATATATATCGAAAATTAATCATGTTTGTAGACGTACATTGTACGGGACGATATAATTCATAAAAACAAGAAAAACAAATATTTATTGTATTATGAACATCTTACAAATAAATTTTTGTTGCAGACACAATAACTTTTCCTAATATCTGGCAAAAAGCAGATTTGACATATTATGGAAATAGCTTCTTTCAGAAATCAATTTTGATGAGAACCAAATTTTTCATTCTAAAATGAAATTCATTCTAAAATTCATTCGTAAGATGTTCACAATGCAATAAATATTTATGTATTTTTCTTATTTTTATAATTTATATCATCTTATTTATGTGAATAGCAACGACGATGATAATAATGATAATAATAAATATTCCTTAATGAATGTTTAATTATCTATAAAATTAATATGTAATTTCATAAAATTTCATTATAATCAAAAATAATTAGAACTAATAACATTAAATTAAAATGAAATTTATAAAGATACTGATATTTTCATTTATACGTATACTTTCATTAGTAATTTCAAATTGTTACAATAATTATTTAAAAAATCGATTTTTTCAAAACTATGGCTGAAATGGCCAGACACGTATTGTTTTTTTTTTCGCTCAAGAACTTGTAAAAAGCGCATTAAAATCTCCGACTCCGTCACCTGATGTCACCTGTTCTCCTTGTTAGTTAAGATAAAAGTTAATCCATGGTGACATTAATTGAATTAAAAATTAAGTTAATGAAAAAAAGTAATTGAAAAGTTAAAAGATAAATTAATTGTATTTCATAATTTCAAGCTAACCTTTTTTTAACTAAATTAAAAAAACTAAGTTAAAAAGTTAACTTTTTTAACAAACAAGGAGAACTCACATACATGTATGTATTTCACGGATCAGCTTTTGCATGATTATTCTGTGGCACCAAAAAAATAAAGACATAAATGTATGAGCATATAATCCGAGTATAAGATCCGTATAATGCCAACTGAGTCAGCATGCGATTCAAAATCAGTCGGCGGCCTGGCGAAATGTAGCGAAATCGGTAGCCACACACAAGCACGAACCCAAGTACATGTGCTCTCGGCGCGCCGAAAGCGAGCACTTGCTCAACTTTGATTATTTGTATATAATCATTTATGTCTTATTGAAAGCAGGCGGTATTAACAAATTTAAAAAATCTTATCTTGATAAGAGAAAGAGATAGAGATAGAGTGAAGGCGATTTAAATGTAATATCTGTTCCTTTACAAAGAGAAATTATAATTATAATACTTAATGTTAAAAAGTTACACTTTTTAATAAATAAAAAATTAACGTAAAAATAAAGGCAGAAAAAAAAATTAACATCCTACATAATGAATACGAAACAAAAGTATAACTTGACATGTGATACTATAATATAAACAAAAATTTAAACAATTTTGTTTTTTGAACATGAAATTTTATAATTTCTCATGTATAACATATGTATAATGTATTAGTATCTTTCTTAACTTTCGTAGCTTTGCACTGTAATAATATTAACTGTATAAAAATAAATTATAGCACTAAGTAGGTTAAAGTAATTAAGATATAATAGTTAATATAACAGATTACACTGATTATTACATTAATCTCATACAGATTTTTTTATACTATAAAAATGTTACAAAAAATTGTTTTATCAATATAATTAATAATTTCCATAATGTCTTAATCTATACAGTAAAGCAGAACCCGTTCTATTTGAAATACTGAGATAACCACTACCAGGGGAAAAATTAATCGTTTGCGACATGCCTATATTAGTTTGAAGCGTTGGAAAATTTGAGAATACGGTAAACGATGGTAGATGCATCATTCTAAATGCGTTGTATTTATCAACTGACGCCGCAGTCAGTATCTCGGAGGTCAGATTAAATTTCAGGCTTGTAACACTAGTGACAAGATTCATCCAAATCTTTAGAGGCGCGGGACTTTGATCCTCCAATACAGTTTTCATATCATAGAGATTGACTACGCCCTGTGCACTACCTGTGGCTACGAACTGTCCGCTTGGAGATACGGCGAGCGATGTACAAGATAAGCTTCCATCATCTATGGCACGATTGATGCATGTGCGAGTATTCAAATCCCATATATACATTTCACTGCCATCTACGATATGAATAACGAGGAAAGAGAGAATTTAATATACCAATCTTTGAAAATCTCGTTGGAAGATTTATATCGAAGTAACTATAAAAGCTTATACTTACCACCGTGTGAGATAAGTGTTTTACTATCTGGCGTGAATGCTAGTACCCTACATTTCGAATTCATTCTGAATGTACCGACAAGTTCTTTAGTAAAACTATGTAACAAATATATCTCGCCCAATCTTCCGCATAATGCTATTAATTTGCCATCAGGGGATACTTCGTAACGCTGAAAATATTAAAATGTATACTACAGCATCAATCTGCAAATTTATTTCTAATATGACAGTCACAGTTTTATAAACCTTCATATTTGTAATCCTGTGTGGCAAAGAGAATTTATATGTCTTGCCATTCATTAAATCGTAAGTATGACAATACGGATAATATTGGGAACCAAGCAAAATTTCTGTTCCTTCCTTCATGAATATCGCTTTGCTAATTGGATATTTTTTAAATTGCATGCTATGTAATTTATTATTCGTATGACCATCCACCTATAAAACGGAAACAATTTATTTATTAATAGTAGTCCATACTGAATAATCTAATAATTTGATTAATTTAAGACTCCTGAGTACTTAGCTAAGAACTCTGCGTTGATGGTGGCGACACAGAATCAGACAGCGACCTGGCGAAATCGGCTACACACACAAGCACAAGCCCATATGCTTGTCATGTTACATGTGCTTGTCTTGCTATAAGTTTTAATAAATTGTAATAATACTTCTCCCATTAATCCAGAATAATATAAATTATATCAAAACGCTACAGTTTACGAGATTTAATCGTTTACGATTTTTCATGCGCATTATATATCTCCTTCATAAACTCGAGTAACAAGAAGTTCGTGTGGTTGAGCTCGTAAGATACGTTATCGGAATGCTGAAGATCTCAAAATCAAATATCTTGCTTTTTTGCCTTTTTTTCAAGTTTCTTTTTCGAAATAAGTAATCAAGTTAGTAATAAACATACAGGGTGCGGCGCTAGAATCCGGACGTAAAAATGTTTCTTTGAAAAAACCTTTTTTATTTTAATTTTTATTTTAATGTAATATAAAATATGCTTTTGTATGTTTGTTGAGAGATTTTTTCGGAGCCCTCCTCGATATAATCCTCCTGCACTGTTACCTTCTCAATTCGATCTCTGAAGCGCGTGGCCTTTAATTGCGCGCAATTCACGACAGCTGCTTCCCAGAAGGGAGTTACATGGAGGTTTCTTCGCATTGGTAATTCTTTCAACAACGTATAATAATCTAAAGGATTCAAGTTAAGGCTGTTAAGCGACCAGAAATCTTTAGACTAAAAGAGCTCTACATGATCCGAGAGCTAATTTTACACCAAAAGGCTTTCGATTATCGCTGCTCTTCGATTATACTCTGCACTATTCTATATTTGTTCCGCCATTTTAGGTTATTAATACCTATATATGTAATCACATTAATGCCATATGATTTTCGGCGGGACTATAAAATAATGAGAATATCGAATTTAATTTTGTCTGGATTCTAGCACCGCACTCTGTATATTAGGTCAAATATATTTTTATGTAATTTTTGAAATAATTCATGTATGGGAGTTTTAAAGCAACAATTGTAGAAAAAAAACCCATTTCGCTTTCCAATTGACAAATAAAAAATTATTTATAATATTTTTATCATATTAATCATCATTTATCATATTATCATTATAATATTAATATCATCAGTTAAGACTTAGTAACAGTCGAAACGTTTCAGAGTGGCCAGCGATTCATTTTTTCAAATTCAAGATTTTTTATCAGTTTTTCAGGTCCAAAAATAGTAATTTTCAAAGTTCTTAATATTAAAAAATTACACACGTTATACATACAAAATATATATAATACACATAACATATACTATAGCATATAGAGTAAAATTTTCCTCGGAGGACGTTTTGAAATGTAGCTTAGGAATAGAAGATTTCTATACACGACGCAGAAAATTCACTCTGTATTTTTCATTCCGACTGCTGCACTATAAATCACAAAATCACTTACATTAATCTAAGAAGAGTTCCAAATTTTTCGGACATCTGACTGCCTGTAGAAACAGAGACGTTTAATAAAATACCTGAATTTGTGCATCATTTGTTGGTAACAAATAAAACGCAGCGCGCCAAACGATTAGAACAACGATGAACGGAAAGAATGTTGGTACACCGTCAATAATTCTGCAGTAGTCCTAACTCATCGACCTGATTTATCCATAGGATCGAGAAAGTCAATAACGGAAGTTTTCTATATCAAATTATCAATCTTGTGATCAATATATCAGATTGATAAGTTAGAGTTACTGCACGAACCTTCGAATCATTAACTGTCAGTCACGTATGGCATGTTAGACAAATTCACAAAGTAAATTCCTGGTTTTTTTCCCGGTTTTCAAGATATTCAAGATATTCGTTGGCTATCCTGCATTTCTTATGAATTTACTGATGAAAAATTAGTTTAATTCTTAATGTATTAGTTTATACATATTTAAAGATCCAATAAACGTTGCTCGTGTATTTTGATCTTACTAATTTTTGCTTAGCAATCTCGAATTAGAAAATCTTATATATTTTAAAATAGTTTTTTTCAATTTAAATCTGACAGGATAACAATGCATATAAAACAAATTTCACTGTCTAAATTGATTTTTAAAATATTGCTTTTAACATTTGACAAATTCTTTTGTATTGTTGACATTATCAGCAATATTTCGATGGAGGTGCGCAATTATTCAGGCATCCAACTAATTAAGTGTAAAAGAGATACTGATCACCTCAGGAAGAAACATTTCTATAAAATGATATGAAAATATTCTTGATCTAAGTATGTTTATTTCTCACTTGATTATTTATTTCAGAAAAGAAATTATAAAAAAGGCAAAAAAAGCAGGATTCGATCTTGGATCTCCAGCATTTCGATCTCGTATCTTACGAGCTCGACCACACGAACTTCTTACTACTCGAGTTATGAAGGAGGTATATAACGTGCATGAAAAATCGTAAACAATTAAATATCTCGTGTTGCGTTTTGACCTGATTTATACTATTCTAAGAGTATACTATTACTACAATTTATAAAAACTTATATGTTATTTAGAATGCTTCTCACCTCTTACCAATATACACCGAACGGCCGAGATTGCCGAGAAAACATTTTCAATCGCTTGAAGCGACTAGAGCAAGAAGAATGTACTCTCGCTGTCTCATTCACTCTTGGCGCGCTGAAGGCGAGCACATGTACATGAGTTCGTGCTTGTACGTGTTACAGCACCTCACTACGATAAATGGCTGAACTTATAGATGTGAAAAGTGACGTTTTGACGACGAAATTTATGTTGCATGCCATTTCGTTATTATTTGCTTAATTATGAAAATGTGACTTGTCTCGTACCTATGAAAATCCTAAGAATGGCGGACACAGTTATCTTGGAATTTTATATATAAAAGCGTATTCTCACTTATTTCAATAGCTGTTAAACCGTGTGTTCTGCCCGGGTATAGGCTCACTTTACGTATCTTTTACGACCATTTACTGACTATCAAGGAAGGAAAGAATAATTCTCGTCCATTTTTATAAATGTTTTAAAGTAATCTCGTCATTTAAATTTATCCAAATTGTCTTTATTTACAAATGGCATACAACATAAATTAACGTGTCATTCCTCGCTTCTGACGTCACGATTCCAACATGGTCGTAGTGACTACTCAGGAGCCTTAATAAGATTTCATTCAATATAGGAGAACCAGAATCAATTGACTTTGATGTATATTGTCAAGATCATAAGTAACTTTCAGAAGATTTTAGCCGTCACTCGTTGTTTATTAAAAAATTAATAACAATCAAAGTTGATTATTCTCTTTCATATTTTGAATAATACAATGTAAATTTTTACGTGAAAAGTTATAAATCCGGAACCTCATGAGTTTTCGCATTGTAAAGTATATGCATAAAGCACAGATTTCTATAAATTATACTAGACCGCTCTTTTCCTTATGTAAAAGCGTTGCCTGCACGAAATAGATGCACGAAATATATGCGAAATATATCACGTACAGAAAAAAAGATGCTACCATTTACTCCACATTTCTCATGGGGCAAAACGAGATTTATGATTCTATTGTTTCACATGAGTTTATAATAAATAATAATGAATAAAATTACAGAGTTAGATACATTTATATTGTCAACTTTATCATGGTATCCAGCAAAATCAATTTAAAGATAATTCCAGGACATTCCAGTTTCTTCTGATTCCAAAAATTCTGGTTTTTTTCAGGATTACCGAGAAAGCATTTTCAGTCGCTTGTTTCAACCTGAAAAAAACTAGAATTTTTGGAATCAGAAGAAACTGAGAGCAAGAAGGATGTACTCTCGCTATCTCGTTCATTCTTGGCGCGCACATGTACATGAGTTCGTGCTTGTGCGTGTTACAGCGCCTCACTACGATTTAGCCCATCAATTAATTTCCATTATTTGATTAATTTCATCGATTCGCGCAATATTATATACTTTATATTTAAGATCCAGCTAGAGCATTTAAGGCTTTGATTTCTATAGTTTGTGTTACCACATATATATGGCCCTATAATATATTATATTGTTTATTTACGTCACCTAAAGAGACGTTGTTCCTTCATATGTCAATTATTACGAGGAATATTACTAAGGCCTCACAATCTAAAAGCTTAGGACGCTCGCACGGAATGCAAGAGATCCGGATTCGACTCTTGGCCGAGGTAATATTTTTCGCAATAAGAATTAATTATTTACGGATTTTAATATGTTATTCAACATCATTAAGATCGTTTTGAAGATGCGAATAAACATCAAAAACTTGTTAAATTGTTAGTCAATTTAACTCGTGATATTACTGCGATAATTTAGTAGAGTTAGCATTTTCAAAACCGAAAAATCATTTCACGGTGCGCGTTTCTGGAGACTACATATGTAAATATAATATAAATTCACTTTATATTTGAGTTAGAATGCTATACGAATGAGTTAAAATGCTAACAAGTTTGAAACAATATTATTTATTGCTTTATAAATAATATCAAACGAACATTCCGTCAACACACAATTTTTCTACTATATTCTATTTTAGACATTAAAGTCCAAAATTTCTATTGATAATTTATTGCACTTTTAAGAGGGGACTTATACCCAAACAACTTTTCTTTTTATTATTTCTTTTTTTCACGCTCTGATTTTTTTTAGCGTAAAAGAATGATAATAAATTCCAAACTAACCCTGGAATTTTAGAGATTTTCCAGAATACATAAAATTTCAGTATAATTCCAAAGATATTCAATCGGTGGACATCATGTTTATTTATATCTTTTTAACAAACAACGAGTGATGGTTAAAATTTTTAAAAATCATTCAAGAAACAATATATCAAGGTCAAAGTGACTAACTGTTTCTCCTATACGCTAGCTGCGTATCTTAGGTAACACTATCTACAGTTATTTGCGCAACTTTTAAGTCTGAGAATTTAAATGTCAAATTATAGTAATCCGTTAATTAGTCAACATTTCTATAAAAAATGAATCACTCTACTTGACAGTATTGTGTTTCTGAATTATTGCAAGAACAATAAGTTAAAAAATCTTGAGCATTTGTATTCATTTCTCGATAAGAAATAGAAATTTGAACAAAAAAAATGAATTCGATTTGTGAATCGTTTAGAGTAAATACTTAGTTATTTTTGCATTAAAATTAATTTGATCAATGAAGACGCTGGTCGACACCGTTTTAGCCTTAAAATAAATGAAATTTTTTTTTAGTAGATTTTGATGCGCTGATTACGAATCTGATTCTGAAAATGTCATATCATGTCAAGTTTTTGAAATATTTTAACCTACAGATGCAATAAAAGAGGTTTTGATCATTTTCAACGACTTAGAAAATATCTAATAATTTTTTTTCAGCATCCACGTGGATGTTATATTAAAGTGTATATTAAAGTGCTATTAACCTTTTCAATGCATATTCAATTTTCATCGCTACTTTTTGCTGAGATAGAGATTAATATTATCAAATTTTTTTGCTGAGATAGAACAAATTGAATTTCTTTAGTTTTTCAACGCGAGAGGATATATCTACATGCGGGAACGGTTCACTTGCATACTGTAGCAATTGTCCACTGCCAGTTACAGCGACTTCTGCGTAGTTTTTTTTTTATTTTTTTCTAGCGCTATGATTGCGCTTGTGCGCAATTGGTTCGTGTACAATTGCTATACACTCCCTACATGCAGAGAAAGTACAAGAATTCTTAAATAATGTCTTGAAGAGGTTGGGTTTGAAAACAACATTCATTTAAAGATTATGCAAATTTTTAATTTTATTTAAAAAAAACATTCATTTAAAGTATAAACAAATTTTCAATGCATAATCTTTAAATGAATGTTCTTTTTTCTCAAACCTAACTTCTTTATGGTAGTACTATTAGGTGTTGGAATTAATTCGTAGCGTTTTACAAGTGATGGGAAGTACTTTCATTAATGTATTTTTTAATGCTCATGTGAAATAAATAACATTCTTTCATTAAAAACGCTACGAATTAATTCCAACACCTAATAGTATGAAATCATTTTCTTACGAATGTGCTAAAATTTAAAATACAAATTGAAAAGCTCTCTTTGTGTGCAATTAGAAACATATTGATCTAGTTTTTATAATTGCGATTAAAATATACAGTTTTAACATATGATGCATATACGTAACTTAAATTAACATCGGATTTTTATAGTATCCATACTATTCTTAGGCTTGTTAAAACAAGCACGTGATGGAGAAATATGAAATGGATATTATAAAAAAAAGTTATAATTTTTTATTGTTTAGTTAGGAAAATAGAGCTGCGAAAAGAATGCAATGTTTCAATTTTCTTTGGCATATAGTGGCGACTGAAGGGAGTGATGGGGAGAGGACGACCAGCATCTGATAGTACCGGCGCGGCGTTAGTCTGCGTCTATCTATATTCAGTTTCTTTCCTCGTGTGCGTGCGGCTTTGGACAGACACAATCGAAAGTTTTCTTTCTCTGATGGAAGTATAAAGAGCCTCACAGGGAGAGTGGCAAATTGCATCACATGACCGGTCGGTTTGCAATTTGCTCACTTTTTACATTTCTTTAATTTATAAAAAAAATAAAATTTGAATTAAATTTTACATAATTTTACATCTTAAAGCTTATTAAATTCCCTTCCTAATGACTATTTTTTTAATAGCGTTTTTTCTTGGCACTATCGCCCACTAGTGCAATACTCAGACAGTGTACCGTGTTTCTTTGGCTACGGTGTAGTCCAAATTTTATGCACAAAGTGGGATTTTGCTATACCGTTTGCTATATCAAAGGGTGTAGAGTCAGTGTGACATTTAAAATTTGAAAATAGAAGTCAAGTGGGAACAGGGTTTTAGCGCAATAATGATGTAATGTATATCATGCTGTGCACCACTAGTGTAGTGTAGCTGAGTGTAGCACTTACACGCAACTGGTGCGGTGCGAGGTTGCACCCAGTGTATCCTAGAGAAAACGCTGTAAATTCTGTTCATAGATTTCTAGCATTTATCCAAAATAAACTCGATATCTCATAATAGGGGCCTTTCTTCTATGTACAATAGAGGAAAGTATATACTTTCAAAATTAATAATATGTATCACTTACAATATTTACAAAGACCTTACCAATTAAGAAGGAAATTGCAGCATAAGCATACTGCGACTTTTCAGCAGTTGTCTAATTTAAATACCATGAATGGCATACCTCCACCATGATTTTATGGAATTTTGATGCCCAGGTCAGGAGACCAGATCAGAGGAGACCAGATCACGTGATGCAATTTGCCTCTCTCCCTGTGAGGCTCTTTAGTGAAGAGCGTCGCAATGGAACCTAAACTTTTGGATGGTATTGTCGCGCTAATACTACTTAAGACGTTTATGAATCCTTATACTTCCTCGATATGTAGATATATCCTCTCGCGTTGAAAAATCAAAAATTATTATATTCTTTATTATATTTTTTAGAATTTAAGCAATACATATCCCAATAAATTTACCACACTTTAATTCGAAAAACTTAATCGTAAGAGAAAAGACAAAAATGACACTAAGACCGAAAGTCATAAAAGATGTAAATTGAATATATTGTTTGAAAAATTAATTTGGTTACAATTCACGACAGATGGATTATCGGAAAACAAAGACCAAGAGATATCTTAGCAACCATTTTCTATGTTTATTAAGATCTTTTGGCTTACTTTTTGTTGTTCTATCCCTCAAAGTCTGTGACTTTTTTTTGGAACACTCTATAAATCGGGCATTGAACATCTATTTTTATTTATATTTATTTCCAAAAAATGTTTTCTTTAGATTTTAAACGAGATAAATGAGGAAAAGAATTTAAATTATTTGTTGTATCAATAAGACATAATGGAGATTTTGTTTTTCTCTCTTTTTTTATTCGAATTTTTTATTAAAGTTTCAATTTCATCCACATTCAAATCACTCTTTTTATAGCATAATGAAAAGACAAAGATACTTTTTGGATTATTTAATATTTTAATCTTTGTAAGCTGATTCCATATTTTTAGTAAATATTATTTAGCTTGAGCAATTTCTTGTGATGATAATACAATATTGTATTTGACATTCAGAAATATTCCTGCGAGAGACATCATTTTGAAGTAATTGTTACTTGATTATGTTGAATTCTTGTAATTTTTTGTAACTATATGTGCTGATATTAAACTATCTATAGATTTTAATTTATTCCATATTTCAAGTGCCAAATATAAATCTCTATTTGTAGATTCATTGCAACAGGGTTTTAATTCTATCAAGCGTTCTGTCATATCAACAGCTAAATGCCATCTCATACCACGATCTAATATTGATTTCCTTTTCTGCATCGCTATTAAAACATCTATTGTTGGTCGAACATTTTCTATTGTTTATGTTATTTCTTTATTTCTTAACTTTTATTATTTTCTTTATTTTTTAACACATCAACAATCGGTAAAGTATATATGAGCAGCACATTTTACAGATTTTATGCTATATTTAAATGTAATTCTAGACTGTATCTGTTTTTAATACAGAAACGTCAATTTCTTTGATTCCTTCATTGTTATTTTCAGTTTCAAGAGACATCTTCAAAAGACAATAAGTACAGTAATATTGATTGGACTGTCTTTTTTGACCACTTTGAGTATCCTTTTTCGTTGTTAACCGAAGAATTAGTTTGGATCTACATTTTATATACGTTTTATAATTTGGCTCAATATAACATGGCTGAATAAGTAACGCATATTGTGATTGTGGATGAGATGATCCGATTAATACATTTTTTATACCGTTATCGAAATTAATTCTTAAGTTTAATATGTTCATTATTGTTAAGGGTTTTATTTCATTTTTAAACACGATTGATGAGGACTTAATATGATCGAAACGTTCCGTGAAATGATAGAAAAAAAATAATAAAGGTTTAATGTTTACATCTTTTAAAGCTCGTTTATTGTAATGACCTGGTAGAAGCCCTTTATTTCAGTTAAAACAGTTTCCAATGTCGTAAATGCGTCATGGTTATCATGTAATTCTTAAACTGTTAACGTATGAATTGTGATTAGTAGAGTTATCATCGGATAGAAATTGTATATTTATACTTAAAAATGAATGATCCATGCATGTAGCTGCATCTAATTTAAGAGACATTAGTTTTTCATTTAATACGCAAGTTTTTCATTTATCTCGCAACGTATTTTATTGCAAATATATTCAGCTTCAGATATGATCAATTCTCAAATTTTATTAGCATTGACATAATTTCTTTTTTTAGAATCAAGAGATATCATTTCAATAATATTGCGAAATGCAAAATTTATAAGTGAAAATGATCCGCGGTAGACTGTAATCAAATTAATACATTTTTTCAATAATATATACAATTTACATCTTTTATGACTTTTTAGAGATTAATATCATTTTTGTTTTTTTTTATCTCTTAGGATTAAATTTTTTGAATTAAAATTTAGTAAATTTATTAGGATGAATGTTGCTTAAATAAAATTCCAAAGTTACTCTGTATTTTCTCTACGATAATTAACATAAACATAATTCATTCTTAATTAAATTTCGTTGGATATTTTAATTTTATATGAAGTATATTTGTTTTTATATTAAAGTATATTGATCATTATATTTATTGTATGTATATTTATTATTATATTAAAGTATATTGAGGCCCAGTTTCACAATTCAGTTAACTTTTAACTTTTTCAATTTATTCTTCATCTATGTATTTCCAATTCTAAAATTGAAAAGAGATAAAAAAATTAATTAAACCTCGGTTAAGAATTAAACTGGGCCTAAGGGAATACTGGAGTGACTGCCGAACTTGATCGATATCGATAGTACAGATTTTTTTTAACTTCAAATAAAAAAAGTCTATAATAATGACATCTTTAGTTCATTTCTTACATTATTGTTCTGTCTCACTCAAACACATACATCTGTCCTTATCTAACATATTGCAATGCCATCTCTTGCAAGATCGAACATAATTATTGCTTTGTTTATCATTCCGAATCTTCCGCTCAACATTCATACATGTCATTTACAAATCGATATAAATTTTTCTTTTTAAGTTTTTAATCTAGTTTCATAAACTCAGTATTGTTTGTACACGTAAAGCGTTGGGTACTGAACTGCCGTTTTGTATTAAGGATACATCTACATCAGGTGACAGCTCTACGAGTTGAAAAAATGTAAGTTTGTAACTTTTTTTTTATTTTAATATAAAGTCCACTGCAGCACCACCAAATTTTGCGTCTACTTTAATTCTATAAAAGGATTTTTGATTCCGTCAGTAAATTCGGAGATTTATATCAATCTGCAATGTCCTCACAATTTGGTCACTCCAGCATCCCTTTAAAGTGTTTGTATTTGCTTTTACAACCACAAATATCACTTTTTAAAAAAATCTTATCACTTAATACTTCTATATATAAAATTGTAATCGATTTAGACAGGAAATAGAAGTAATGTAATGTAACTCGTTACTTGTAACGAAGTTACAGTTACAAGTAATTTTACTGATAACTGCGTTACTTTCTTTTTGATAACTGTAACGGTAAAGTAGTTATATTTTTTGTAACGGTAACGAATTTTATAGTTACTTTTATCTTACTTTGCAGTTTGGATACAAGTCACTTATAATGCTTAAGATTAAGAAAGTCCCTAGGCATCTGTCTGCTGTGATAGTCAATTCAAAAAAAATAACGGAAAAGCAATGAAAAGTTCTTTCTCAAGTAATGATAACGGTAACTGTAACGGGTCACTTTTAAAAATCGGTAACTATTATAGTAACAGTTACTTTTTCTATTTGGTAATTGATAACTGTAACTACCCACATAGCATGTAATATCACAACAATATCGTTTTTCCATTGCAATATTACAATGAATCTAGCAAAAATATTGTTGAAATATTACTGAGATGTCATAGAATATTACAATGTCAGCGAAAATGAATCATAAGAATATTACTAGGATATATTCCAGAAATATCACTGTAATATTATGTGATAATATTATGTAATATTATGTAATATTAGATGTACAAATAAGTTTCCGTCGTTTGACAAAAGACGATGCCACTAACAAGCTATGGTTAAAATTGTCTGATGTAAAACATTATATCGTAAGGTTGGACATCTGTCAATAACATAATCTTGAAATACTAGCGATTTTGTATCAGCATCATATATTTTTTTTTGTGCGAAAATGCCGAGTTTTGAGCCGAATAAGCGTCATTTGCGGGAACTTTTGATTTACTTCTTTAATTTGAAGAAATCTGCAGCTGAGGCTCATCGATTGCTTGTAGAAGCATATGGTGAGGCTGCCTTAAGTGAGAGAAGTTGTCGTGAATGGTTTCAAAAATTTAAGAATGGTGAATTTGACGTCGAAGACAAAGAACGTAGCGGAAGGCCGAAAGTGTACGAAGACGCGGAATTGGAAGCATTATTGAATGAAGATTCGTGCCAAACGCAAAAAGAACTTGCACTTACATTAGAAGCGACTCAACAAGCAATTTCACATCATTTGAAATCATTGGGAATGATTCAAAAGCAAGGGAATTGGGTTTCATATGAACTGAAGCCGAGAAACGTTGAACGCCGATTTTCCATATGTGAAATGCTGCTTGTCAGGCATAAACGAAAAGGTTTTTTACATCGTATAGTCACTGGTGATGAAAAATGGATCCACTACGATGACCCAAAAAAGGGGAAACCATGGGGATCACCTGACTATGCTTCAACATCGACAGCCAAGCCGAATATTCATTGAAAAAAACTCATGTTGTGTATTTGGTGGGATCAGCTTGGTGTCGTGTATTATGAATTGCTCAAACCGAACGAAACCGTTACTGAGGCTCTCTACCGAACACAATTGATAAGATTGAGCCGAGCACTCAAGGAAAAACGCGCCCACTATTACTCCAGGCATGACAAAATTATTCTCCTGCATGATAATGCTCGACCACATGTTGCGACGCCGATCAACACCTACATGGAAACACTCAATTGGAAAGTTCCACCCGCCGTATTCACCAGACATTGCTCCTTCCGATTACCATCTATTTCGATCGATGGCACATAGCCTGTCTGAGCAGCACTTCACATCATATGAAGATATCAAAAATTGGATCGATAATTGGATAGCCTCAAAAGATGAAGCGTTCTTCCAACGCGGTATACGTATGCTACTAGAAAGATGAGAAAAAGTAGTGGCTAGCGATGGACAATACTTTCAATAAAACATTATGTATCGTTCTTTCACAATAAATGTTTAATTTTTGATTAAAAACAACGGAAACTTATTTGTACACTTAATATTTTTGTGACATATTTATGTAATAAATGTTTATATTTATATAACATTTATTGGGAAAAATTAAAACATTTTAAAGAATTTTTAAAAGAAATTATTGAATTGATATATTTAATGTTATTTTAAAAATTATTCCATATGATATTAACTGAGAAAATAATATTAGAAAATAATATTAATGATTGTCAATACGATAACTATTACATGATATTGGGTCATCTAAAAAGTATCCGCGGTTTTTTGTCACTATATGGTGTTGATGGTCACACATCTAGTGACAAAAAAACGCGGATACTTTTTAGATGACCCAATATTATAATAAACTGAAAAAATTATAATTAACTAAATATCGCTTATAAAATTATGTGTGTGTACATATTATTTTTTTATAACAGCTTAATGATGTCTCTAACGTCAATAAAACATCATAAAAACGATATTAATTGTCACTCTATTACTTAAGACGTCATATTGTCACAATATTACTGTGATATTTTAATGTTGGTTATATCAATGTTTAATATATATATATATGTATGTATATTGTAATATGCAATATTTCTGGTACATTGCAATATTACGTGATATTATGCAGGTATTTTGAAAAGTAACTTTCCATTTCCTAAATTTAGGTAATTATGACGAAGACGGGCTTATTCACTGATTTTATTGAAATTATAATTATTTTATGTGTTTTTGTACAAAATAAATGAATGGCAAAAAAGTGTTCTGTCCCATGAATCGAAATATTAAGAGTTAAACCGAAAAATTATTTACAAAATGTTTTTAAAGCAAAAATTGTATTTTTAAAATAGAGAATTTATTTATATTTTTGAAACAGAAAATTTATTTTTAAAGTAAAGAATTTGTGTTTATAAAACAGAGAATTTGTGTAACCCTCTATACCACAGATTTCCTAACATGAATAGTCGTCAATTTTAACGCTTAATATTTTGATTCATTTTGGGGCAGAGCGACACTTTTTTTCTATCAGATTTGTTTATTTCGTACAAAAACGCATCGAATGATTAATTTCATTAAAATCGATGAATAAGCTCTCCTTCATAATTATCTCGTTAAAAGACATATATGATTTAAATTTAAAAAATCAAATTGACTATAATCAAAATAAAATTAAAAATTAAATTCAGAGTAAATTTGATTTTAATTATTAGGTGTACAATTTTGTTTCCGTCGTTTTTTTTCCAAAATTCGAGGCTTTATTGTAAAAACTGGTTATACATTTATGATTCAAAGTCCATCGCTGGCCACTACTTTCTCCCATCTTTCGGACAGCGTACGAATCCCGCGGCGAAAAAACTGGTCATCTTTTGAGGCGATCCACGAATCAATTCAATTTTTTACTTCTTCATAAGACCGGAAGTGCTGGTCAGCCAGGCCGTGTGCCATTGATCGAAACAAATGATAGTCAGAGGGAGCAACGTCTGGAGAATACGGTAGGTGAGGTAGAACTTCCCATTTCAACGTTTCCAAGTATGTCTTGACCACTTTCGCAACATGGGGTCGAGTATTGTCATGCTGCAAAATCACTTTATCGTGTCTCTCGTTGTATTGCGGCGTTTGTCTTTCAATGCTCGGCTCAAACGCATCAATTGCGTTCGATACTGATCGCCTGTGATTGTTTCAGTCGATTTTAACAGCTCATAATACACTACGCCGAGCTGGTCCCATCAAATACAGAGTATGACTTTGGAGCCGTGAATATTCGGTTTGGCTGTCGACATAGAAGCATGGCCGGGAACTCCCCATGATTTTCTGCGCTTGGAGTTATCGTAATGAATCCATTTTTTGTCCCCAGTTACAATGCGATGCAGAAATCCCTTCCGTCTTTGCCTTTCAAGCAGCTGTTCTCAAACGTTCAACATATCTCGGCTTCAACTCATACACCCAATTTCCTTGCTTCTGAATCATTCCCATGACTTTGAGGCGTTTTGAAATGGCTTGTTGAGTCACTCCCAATGATCGTGCCAATTCTTCTTGATTTTGACACGAGTCTTGATCAAGTAATGTCTCCAATTCTGCATCTTCGAAAACCTTCTCTCTTCCACCGCTATGCCAGTCTTCGACGTCAAAATCACCGTTCTTGAAACGTTGAAACCACTCACGATACGTTCTTTCACTAATAGCGGCCTCACTATAAGTATTTGAGAACATTCGATGAGCCTCAGCCGCAGATTTCTTCAATTATTGAAGCAGAAAATTAAAACCTCCCGCAAATGACGAGAATTTGATTCGTAAACTGACATTTTCAATCGAGAATAACTTTATGATGCAGACACAAATCGACTAATGTTTCTATGGGGTTATGTTGACAGATGCCCAAGTTTATTGTATGACGTCTATGATCTATTTATTTCAACCACCACTTACTGCTAAAGCCATCTATAGGAAAACGGCGGAAGCAAAGTTGTACACCTAATAAATCATATATAACTAAGATAAGAAAGACGTGTGCCCAGAAAGTTGGAAAGTCAGGCTTTAAATCCTGTCTCAGATGATATTTTTCAACATAAATATGAATCTTCATAATATTTTTCGCAATAATTATATTTACATATCTTTAAATAGATGCTCATTAGCATCAATAATATTAAATTGCTTATCAATTTAACTCGTGATACGCTGGATTCAGTTTAGAACTATTTCAAGACTAATAGAATATTCGATGCGTAGAGTTTGTTTGAATTAGAAATTGTAAGATTTACATTCTCATTTTAGTTATGTTTGAATATTTCACAATCGATTTTCATATTATTGTTTAAGTTATAAATTATATATATTATTTATAAACTTACAACATATTCGCATTATATTTTCTATTAAACAGACAGACACATTATATTCCGTATCATAAGAAAAATAATCATATACAGGATTTATTGATATTTTTTCCATATTTTATTATGCAAACAAATATCAATATTATCGTTAAAAAGAACGTAATATAAATATGAAGTTAAGATTTTGTTGATTGTGAAATGAGCTTTACCTACTCATATGTCAAAGCTATATACATTTACAATCTTTTATAAACTATACTTGTATAAAAGTTCTTAAGTATAAAATAATATTTTATATAAATACTGATATATCAGTATTACCAAAAAATTATATATATGCTGGTATTATAAAAATTTCAGTTAAATATTAATATTTGACATAATACTAGTATTTGGTCTCAATTTTTTCTATACTGCTATTATAGAATAGAGGTATGGTTGATACTAGTAAATATAATTGATATAGTTACTAGCAAAATTATTTAGATATTAAATTCCTGTAAAATAATTTCTATTTATATTTAAATACCTGAAACAGAGACAAGACACCTGATGTACCAGCAACCAGAGCCACAGTGGATGATGGATGAAATTCTACACTTGTAATAATAGGGCCTTCTGTATGAGTGCTCTTATTCAAAGCTTTGAGCACTTTGATGTCAATAACATTTTTTGGTAGATTTTTTATTTTTGGTGTTTCCAAATGGCAACTATGCTAAATATGAAAAAATGAAGAAAGAAAATTAAGATTCAACCCATTGAGAAAAAAGTTTCAAGAGACTGAGAAAAAGAGAAATACCTTCAAGATATTATTATCCAAGTCATCAGCTTCATCTTTTCTTTCAAGTTTAGCCCATTTGGGAGTACCCACAAATAATTTGTACTTGTTCTCTAAATATGTTGCATATAATTTTTCCGGTCTCTCACATGATAAATTGTGATTTTGTGGATTTAGAGTCAAATCTACACTGTCATAAAAAATAAAAACTCATATAATAGAAAAGAAATATACAATATAAAATATAAAATATTTTTTCTTTTTACGTGTGAATGTAATCGTCTTCATCTATCCATGCCGGTTTCTTTTTCTCCTTTTTTGTATTATTACTATGATTTAAAATTGAAATATTTTGATCTGATTCATCCTCGCTATCTTCACTGTTCATCTCATCATCCATGTTATCATTTCTAACCTTTTCACAAATATCATCTTTTGTCTTCGTTTTAGACTTGTCATCTAATAAATTATTTATAATATCACTAGGATTACCAAAAACTATTTTTTCTAACCTGTAAATGGAATATATTAAATATTTGTAGAAAAAATTTAAAAAAAATCACTGTGCGCATATCTTAAATCGGCATCACACAATGCTTTTTTCCCTGCTAGATTAGAAAAAAAGTTTTGTGTGCCGTTGACTTTATTTTACCTAGCTTCTTCATTAGCATCATATTCATTTTTTCGTTTTTTCCTCAAAGGCGCCATGAACTTCCGACTATACGATACTTTAAACTGTGTGTGCCCTTCGACTTCATACTTGTCATTCGTATTATGTTTAAAGGTATTTTTATATTTAATCATTTTATTCATTTCACTTTATCCGACTTATAGGACTATAAGTTTAAGATTATAACCGATTTTAACAAAACTTACGAAACAGATACGGCCAGAACAAAGGTAATTTGAGAAACAAGATATTACAATTCACGTACTGCTAAAATAAAGGTAATTATACAGTTTACCACTGAGTACCTCCAAATCAATACAAGTTAAAGTTAATCGTTTTCGCATGAAACGAAAGAATCTGGCAAAAAAAAGTGTCGCTCTGCTCCATGAACCGAGATATTAAGCGCTAAAGTCGATGAGGTTGGGAAATTTGTCTGCCGCGAAATACTGCAATCAGAGAGAAACCTGAGAGAGGATATGACGACTCAAAACCGCAAAATGCTGCCGCGCACTACTGCCCTCTGACAAAGTGGATATAAATTACATAGCAACGTTCGATCACTTTTCTTATGCCTCCGCACACAGCAGGAGTACATTCCAAAACTCGACTCCGAGTAATGACTCCTGCACACTGGACGCGGAAACGCTTGCCGCGCGGCAAAATGAGACGCGGACCAATGAACATTAGGAGTTGAAGGCTTATGGGTTACCGCATCACAATTTACCACACGGCGTTTCCGCGTCCAGTGTGCAGAAGCCATAACAGAGTTAACTCTACGCCGTTCCAAACTGATCATATAGGCGGAACCTATTTGGAAACTATTCGTTCCAAAAGTATAAATAAACCTACTTCGGAGTCAACTTTATGAACCCTGCTTCCGAAGTGAGTTGAAAGAGTGCGATAAACGAAATTTGAATAACGTATGAAAGATATACCTATTACCTGTGACATGAAAGATACCATGATAAAGAGCAATTCTAAAATGGCTCTAAAATTAATTAAGGATGTGCATATATTAACAAATAATAACGGAACACCGTTACAAGAAAATAATTCATTGTGGGTAATGGACACAAGAGGTAAGTAGAAAATGTGATTCAAAAGCTTCAAAGTATCAAAGTTAGATATGCATGTACATGCATACATATATGATTTATCTCAGTTTATCTCTTTCTACTAAATAAATAAAATATTAAATATAATATTACATGTATATGTATGTATGTATGTGTGTGTGCGTGTGTTTGTGGGTATGTGTGTGTGTAACGAAAGATGAATCATTCAATAAATAGCCTTAATTTCCTCGAAAATCAAAGATATATTAAGATTATTGACTCACATACATTGATTTAGACATTATATTGTATAAATGATGTGATTTTAATATTATTTATTAATTGTCTTTTTCATTTAGAAAAAATTTTATTATTAACATAATATATGATCTGTATATATTGGGTCATCTAAAAAGTATCCGCGGTTTTTTGTCACTAGATGTGTGTTGATGGTCATATATCTAGTGACAAAGTACCGCGGATACTTTTTAGATGACCCAATATAATACACAGATCATAACAACTTCGTCTCTAATGACTTCATCTCTAACGACTTCATCTCTCTTACTTTTTCACATTCCAAATTTATTCAACTCGAGTAACGTACTCTTTCCCCCCCACTACTCCGGGTTCTTTAGAGTTGGCAGAGTCGAGTTTTGGAACGCGATGTTCATTGCGCGACACGCAAAATCCAATTAGAGAGCCTATAATCAGAGTGGCGCCATACGAGAGATGACGCCATGTTTTAGCGAAATTCTGCAAGAGAGAAAGAGATATACGGTCCCAGTCTATCCAACAGACTGTCAGTTTTAGGGTTAGGTGCAACAGCATTGAATGACATAGATACGTAAAGATACATTGATAAAAATAAAGTTATCGAAATTATTTTAGAAATATGGTTGGATATACAATACAGTTTTGTAACAATTCATTAAAAAAAGGACATGTTATAAGAATAATTCTAAAAGACACAGAACGCCGAATGAATTGGTTAGAGTATAAATGGCAAATATAAAAATTGGACAAAGTCAAAAAATTCATCTGTATGTGAGGTAAAGTAATTTATTCTTTATAAATAATATATTTAAAATATTAAAATAAAAATGTATTATAACATAAAATATACACTAATTAATTATAATATCTGAAGACACGGCAGTGTCTTGGCACTAAGTATATGTATAGTCATCACATTGGTTACGAATTTAATTCTTTCTCTTTTTGTCGTAATCTTTTCAATTATATATCATTGCATTGTGAGTCTAAATCAAATAATATGATAATTACGATATTTAATATATGATATTTTATGAAATGGTATATACATATATTGTAATATTTTTCTGAATTTTTTATTTCTTTTATATTATTACAAATGCATTTTGCTCCTAAAATGTGAAGCAGGAACAGAGAATGGATAATAAACTAGCACATTTAATAGCGCAAATAATGTGCAATAAATATTTTGTATAAAGTAATGTGCAATATTATAATACAAAATATACAATATTGCAATAGTACAAAATAAATGAAATTTTATAATAAATAATATATGTAAAAGTTTTATTATTTTATATACAATATTTATTTATTATCATTTTTTAATTTGTCACAATTTTTGAGCATTTTTTAGCATGAATTCAAAATTTAAAAAATAATGCATTTAAAAAACTGGAGGGAATGGCTAAACATGGCGGACCAATCACAAGTGATACTCATATGGCGCCACTCTGATTATAGGCTCTCTATATCCAATGTGTAGTTTTACCGATATTTTCATTCTAAAGGTATACTATCATTGAATATCGCGCGACAAACACCATAACATGGTGTGTCGAAGCCATTAGAGACCTCGTCCACTTTTTAAGACTGAAGATAATAAATTAATATTTGGTTCATATATGTCCGTATTCATAGTCATTAAGTTCCTTAAATTTATTTTTAGATGCTCAGCAGCCAATAAAATAATTCGTAAAGTACCTAAAGATAAATTTAAGGAAGCCTTAAATATAAGGCCTAATTATGAATATGAGTAATAATCGTGCTACATGTAAGGCTGCTTCTACATTAGTTGCAAGCCGATGCGACAGCCAATCTGAAGTTTGCATTTTAAAATCAACACTTCATATTGTCGCAACAAACTTGCGATCAGCTTGCAACTAATGTAGAACCGCCTTAAGGTTTGTTCGCGTCGCCGGTTTACATTAGTAAAGCCGGTTCTACATTAGTTAAAAGTCGATCGCAAATATGTAGCAACAGCCAATATGAAGTGTTGATTTCAAAATGCAAGCTTCAGATTGGTTGTCACAACTTGCGATCGGCTTGCAACTAATGTAAAACCGACTTTAGAGCATACTCCATGGATCAATTAAGAGCACGCTCCAATTGCCTCACCTCAGAAGATGGTACAATTGAAGCATGTTACGCACGCATGCGTAATGGTTGAAAATGTACTGTATCGAAAAAAGTATTTCAAATTCATTTTGTATAAAAATGCATTTAATAAATGCATTTTTGATAAAAATATAATATGACAATATAATATAATATTATTAAAATAAAATAATAAAATAAAATAAAAAATAAAATAAAATAAATAAAATAAAACCAATAAATAAATAAAATAAATAAAATTAGAAAAATTTTTTAAATAAAAGAAAATAATATTAATGCAATAAAATATAATATAATATAATATAATATAATATAATATAAAAATATAATATAACTTTTATATTTATTAAAAACTATTTACTTTGTATATGTGCGAGAGCGCACC
The DNA here is from genome assembly GCF_024713525.1 of Acromyrmex echinatior. Taxonomy (NCBI): domain Eukaryota; kingdom Metazoa; phylum Arthropoda; class Insecta; order Hymenoptera; family Formicidae; genus Acromyrmex; species Acromyrmex echinatior. The sequence continues at coordinate 12,848,347 of NC_141861.1, forward strand.
GCGCGGAAAAAGGTTCGAGTGAGAGAACGGCACAAGGTTGATATGATGCACGACAGTAAAATCAACTCCGTTTCTTTTAATTTAACAAAAGAATTTCTTTAATGTATTCAGTTACAAAGTCAAAAGATATAATTAATTAAAATTAGATTAACAAAATATTAAAAGCGGTCACCTTTTCCAAATTGAGTTTGGAATCGCGGTGATGGAAAATCTCGGCGATTTTTCTCGACGCTTCTCGAAAGTTTCGGTTTATAGCGATTTCACTAAACGGTTAGCACGGCGATTTTACGAAGCGAGATTACGACTCTAAGAACTCTAAGAACTTTTTTGGAAGTAAGAAGGAGGACGGCGAGATCGAAGCATTTATTGCTTTCGATCTGAGCTTTCCCTTTTGGGAAAAATCCAATAAAATTTTGCCACAATCGTGATTATTACGTGGCATTAGGTGTACAAAATTGATTGGCGCTTTGGATTCGTTTCTAGCGACGTTCAACGTAACAGTCATGCGCGGCAGAAAATCCGTGCGTGGGATTGGTGACAGCGCGTGACGTATTCGTCGGAGCGCGGCGCTCGCGTGCGCGAATTGAATTGTTCTAGAACCTTCGATCCGTTGCCGGTAACGACAACTTGTTTGCGTGTAACGAATTGTTTTTAAAAGGAACAAAGAACGACGAATTTGATGATTTTAACGAAGATTAAAATCATGTTTGAGATGAAATCACGAGCTCAATTTGTGCATGCGTTCAATGACAATTAACGTCGATCGACTGAAAGAATTCTTGCTTTCCTTTCGAATTACCGATCTCAAACAGTATAATAACGCTTTTCAAATAATCGAGGTATTACAAAATACCCGAAACGAAACGAGGCACATGTCTGACCCGTTTAGATTAGGTGACATGACCATTTGTCCCAAATCCATTCGTGTCACTGAACATTGGAGCACATGAATGCAACTGTTCCAACCGCCATTTACCTGTGATCTAAGTGCTCTCTAGATTAATTTGGAGCATGCGACGCGAACAAACCTCTAATCTTGAAAAGTGGACGATGTACACGCACCGGCAGAAATGGCATTCGGCACGCGACGCTACAAAAAGTTAGTACCAAAGCGCACACATGCATGTTACTGGAAACGCGGAGGAGGCGAGGAGTGAAAAGCGAGAAAATAGTGGAGGGCGCTCCGATATTATGTCCTTAACAAGGCGCACGATTGAGAGAGAAAGCATTGGACATGATGCCGGCTCGCGGTGTCCTTTCGCTGTCTTACACATTTGTTACTAGTAAGATACCCCGGTGTCTTTCACTCGCCAATATTAATAATAATACTTTTATTATGCACAAAATGTTGTAATTATGCATAAAAATGTTTAATACTATAAAAAATTTTGCACAATTACAACATTACGTGTAATTTTAAAACTCGTTATAATAATTTTGCATGCATTTATAAATTTGCAGTGTGCAAATGAAATTAATATTTTTATCGCAAGATTGCAAAATTAAATTTACAGTTAAATGTAAAAACATATAATAAAATAAATAAAAAAAATATGATATAATATAATGTAATGCCGCGCGCCGAACTCCAGGGGATCGATTCTATATCTTGAAATGAGGTGAAAATTATAAGTAAGCGAATTTACTAGAATACTGATTATTTCATTGGTCAACATCTAATAAATTTGCTCGATTTTGTAATTTTCACCTTGTTTGAAGATACAGAATCGATCCCCAAGAGTCACCATTCCTGCCGGTGTGTACACTAAAAAAAGTGGACGTTGCTTCACGTAATTTATTGGTTCATCTAAAAAGTATCCGCGGTTTTTTGTCACTAGATGGTCAACATCATCTAGTGACAAAAAACCGCGGATACTTTTTAGATGGCCCAATACATTCACTTTGTCAGAGGGCAGTAGTGCATAGCAGCATTTTACGATTATAGGTTTTGAGTCGTCCTCTCTCAGATTTCTTTCTGCTGCAATGCAAGCATACATTGCAAGAGTTCAACAGTTCCACTGAACTATTGGATCATCTAAAAAGTATCCGCGATACTTTGTCACTAGATATATGACCATCAACACACATCTAGTGACAAAAAACCGCGAATACTTTTTAGATGACCCAATATATATATACACTGGAATAGGCAACTAGAAAAATTCGTGGCCATAATTGATCAGCCGCTATTTCAGTTAGGTCAATATTTGAGCGAATTAGAAGTGTTCGGGCGTTGCAATCGATGTATCGATCGATGTACTATCAATGTATGGAAATTTATATGGACATGAATGGTATATAAATAAAAATAATATCACTTTAATTTTATTAGTATATTTAGTATTTTCATTAGTACATTCAGACTGTGGTCAAAATCTCGTTACAAATGCTTTAAAGTGTTTGATGGACCAATTAGAAGAAAAAATTTTACAAACTGACCAATTAAAAAATGCTTCAAAGCGTTTGCAGCATCGCGTTGACCGTACCCTCATTCGCGCGCGCGTTGCGCTTTTAAGAGGAACAACATTTGCATAGAAATATTGACTTTTATGTGATTATCGAGAACAAGAGGAACAGTGGAAAGAAAATTTTAATGTAAAAATGTGGAATAATATTGGGTCATCTAAAAAGTATCCGCGTTTTTTGTCATTAGATGGAGTTGACCATCAACACTATCTAGTAACAAAAAACCGCGGATACTTTTTAGATGACCCAATATATTATTCTTAATTTTAAATACTACAAAATGTGAAAAGTATATACATGTTCGGTATACGTACATAATGTGTTTATTTATACACTTATTTATACATTTAAGAAAATGACAAATCGCGATAGTTTCTTTCGTTTTCCAATGTTTGTCAGCGTTTCTGTAATCTTTTTGCCTTCATAAAATATTTTTATCCTAATATAATACAAAGATATTGTCTTTGTTAGACTATATATTGGGTCATCTAAAAAGTATCCGCGGTACTTTGTCACTAGATATATGACCATCAACACACATCTAGTGACAAAAAACCGCGGATACTTTTTAGATGATCCAATATATGATTTTCCTCTTTTGACATATCAAATATGTCGTGATGATTATGTGGTTCTGGAAACAAATTTTTCGTGATTAAATTAGCAAATACTGCATTTGCTACAATGTGATTAAATCCTGGTGTGTCCATATTTCTTGTTAACTCTCTCTTCAGTAACCGACTGAAAATTGAGTGATACATGCAGCTAGTTAAATGTGACGCCACGCGGGAGCGCGGCTGGAGCGAGACAGTGGTCCCCCGGCGCAGATGTTTTTTTAGATTTGTTATGACGTCAAATTCAGCTATGCGTGCGATCGCGGCCGTTTTTCTTTTAAAAAATTTTGAAGGAAGTGCAAGTGCTCTAGTCTGTGGACGAACGTTGTGGACACCAATGACACTGACGTAGGATCTTAGGAATAGCTAATAGTAAGTACGGAAGGATGCGGCCTTCCAGTATCATATGCTGCTTATCGCCAAGCGGCATGGCATCTGATGCAACCGTTATTCTTGGCTCTTTGGCCAACCTCTGCCTGACAATTCGTCTCAGGCGATTAGTTGCTCTCACCAATGAGTATCCGATGAACTGGCTCGGATAGGTCATCTAAAAACTCACTCTCACGGTAACTCGGCGAACATCCATCCAGGTGTATTGCATGCCTGACGAAGAATTTCAGGCGATGCTTAGCAGATACCATTGCCACGATATCTGACGAGCGGCTCAGACGGTGCTGTGTGCACGCTCATGTTTTCAAATCCTGAGGATGGCTTAGGCAATGGTTCATGCATTCCTTGACGGAGCCTGAGACACGACTCAGGCGGCGGCCCGCTCTCTTATCTAATAGATCTGGTATAACCTTTGACCGTGCGGGAAAAGAAATTTCTTAATGTCAATACGGTAGGAGAACAAAATGGCGGAGGCGCCATGAGTGATATTTCTACAATGCCAGTTTAATGTGTTCACAAATTCTTTGTTCTAATACTTCAATATATGGAAATATAACTGTTAATCTCATTGAATTGTGATTCTCTTGCCTTTCGCTAGCGTCCCCTCCGGCCAGATTTATTATCAGTGTATTAAACGAACACTCTCTTTGTACCAGCGTTATTTATTTGAATGTACCTTTCATAAAGTTGTAGAGAAGCTTCAAATACTTGCTCCAAATGGTCTACGAGTTCCGGTCTAGCGATCTTTTCTTTCCTCATAAACTTCATCAAATTTTATAACTGTGACACTTTTATTGTCGATCGACGAAATTTCTTTATTGTATTACGTTTTTGTTCTTTCATCATAATTACTTCGGCTTGCGAAAAAAATATGACTTTCGTCGCAAGCTTCGTGGAATGCTTGCATAAGTGATCATTTTCTTTGCTGTGTTGTTCTGGTTGGAGTACTTGATCTTTGCGACAATTCTTCATGATGAAGAATTATCGCAAATGCATCTTTCATTAAAGAATTTCAGCTAAATGACATTTTTTCCAGCTATCTTTTTCTATAACTTTATCAATCTCCACTTTTGGAAGAATGTAGTGCAATCGAAGTGCAGGTGAGCTTAACTTATGCCGTTTTTTCTGTCGAGCATACTGTAGTACATAAAAATGCTGCTTTAATATCTTGTAAATTGTGTGATTAAAAATAGTTTTAAAACTGAGACTAACATTTACACTATCCCGTTTACCTGTCTATCCTACGAATTATTAGATTTCGAGTTACTTTTTTCTCAAATGAAACCGAAATTTATGTGCCTACAATCTACTCACATTACCCTATTGCTATTGTTTCGTAATATCTTTGTAATCGGTTCCATAAGATGGATGTTTCATTTTCAAATGAAACCGAAGTTTATGTGCCTACAATCTACTCACGTTACCTTATTGCTATTGTTTCGTAATATCTTTGTAATCGGTTCCATAAGATGGCGTAGCGGAGCGAGAGAGATGGCGCGTTTTCAGTTTAAATTGATACAGGATGACGGGAGAGAGAGACGAGTAATACTAACAATAAGAAGAGATCGTTGTACGAAGAGAAAAATTTTACAAATAAAGAAACCATTGGACACTTTTATTTTATTAGTCTCAACAGAGATTCGATCCAATTGAACGAGAAATCAAACATTTTTATGGTCCTTTGAGTCGAATTGAGTAGCATTTGTTCACGTTAGAAACAAAAAAGGAAGCATTCATCATAGGTTACGTCAGATATATTCAAAAAGCGAGTTGTATGCACAAGCAGAGGCCACTAAGAACATTTAGTGAGAATAGATCACATACGAGAATCTGTAAGTAACACATTTAAGATGAATGAGAATCGCATAAGAGATCATGCCGGAAGAAATTACAACATTGGTTAAACATCGAGCGACCATCAAGGGTCAATTAATGCACATTTACAATTTTGTCGTCGCGTTACTGCGCGGAAAAACATTAGGCCATATGACCAAGAGAAATAAAGAGCAAATCAATCAAGCGAATCCGTTCTGCCACTATTTACTACACTACGCGGTCGTAAAGGAAGACAGTTCGATCACGAGATTAAGGATTGTATCTGAAGCCTCCTGTAAAACCTCCTCGTACAAGTCATTAAATGATATTCTGAGAGAGGCCCACAATACAATAAGAGTTATTTGTCATTCTCATTCGTTTTAGATAACATCCTTACGTGTTAACCGGGGATCAAGAAGATGTTTAGACAGATTTATATACACGAAGAGCATCGAGGGCTACAAAGGATTTTATGAAAGGAAGACTCAAACGCACTAATCGAAGAGTTCACGTTAAACACAGTTACATTTGGATTAGCGACGTCTCCGTTCATAGTAGTGTGTTATTTATTAATTTGCCTATGATCACCAGGAGACTGCTCCAGAAATTAATCAGATTATTCTCAGAAACACCAGTAGCATAATCGAACTACAACACATTCAGAGTAGAATCAAGGAAATCCTAGGCACCGGAGGATTTTGCATGCGCAAATGGAGATCCAATGTATCAGAGATTTCAAGAACCGATCCGCAAGACAAGAGCAATTGATGAGCAGCAAGCAATGGGAGAGGAGGTCAGGACGCTACTCTATTCGCAACCTACCACATTATCTTATAAGGTGAAACTTCCAGACAATTGCCTAGCAACGAAGAGAACCATCTTATTGTTTGTCATACAGATTTTTGATCCATTAGGTTTAATTAGTCCAATCTACATTCGAGCTAAGATTATCTTGTAAATGTTGTGGCGAGATAAGAGGCAGTGAAACGAGTCATTGTCCGACTTACACACTATATGGTTGTCTTATTATCGATCCTTGACAGGACTTCAAAAAATTAAAGTTCCCAGACTCATGGTTAACGTCTCATTTACAAATTTGTGATCCACGAATTTTGTGACGCTTCAGAAAGCGCATATGATGCATGTTTATACTTACAATCGAAAGGTAGAGACAGCTATTTTATACAATTTACCAAAAAGACTGAAGCTTTTTAATATGGCCGCTTATTGTAATAACGACATATGGTATGTCAGTAACATCATTTTACTAAAGAGCATTAAACGTAAGTGCATGAGCATCTAAAAGCTTCTGATTCGTTTTTATATTGACCTAATTAAAATGGCGCTGATTAATTGATGCTACCTTCTATGGAAACATATTTTCTATGTTTCACAGCGGAGATGCCCATTCCAGTCTAGTATAATGAACAGCTCTTATTGAAAAAATTTGTCGTTGACTTCTTCTTGTTCTTGTTCGATGTTAATTGGCCCTTGCCGCGGAGCAGCAGCAATTCCGACCAGGGTGAACCTAGTAGCTGAAACAAGTAACCAGGCGGGGGCGCCGCCTGAGAGAAGAGGAGAGAAACAAAGTTCTCCGCCCCTCCCTTAAAACAAAAAATATGTTCATGGAAATCAGATACTGAGGTTTAGTTAAAGATTTGAGTAATTAAACGACACAAGGTAGAGGGGGGATTGTTAATCATACAATGAATATTAAGGGGATGAAACGGAAAGTGTTTTTTCAGGTAATCACGAAATTTAGTTGATTTATGAATACAGAGTTTACAATAAAAGAGGATATGATTAATGTCCTGATTTGGATCACAGGGACATGTAGGCGAATTGACAATATTTTTACGATGCAGGCTGTATGTTAGATTATAATGGTTAGATCTAATTCTGGAGATGGAGAATCTCCTCTCTTTTAAGATTCTTAGAACCAAAGCTTAGCTGAGTTACTTGTATGAAAATCATCATATAGCTGCCCTTTAAATGTTGCGCAGTGATCTAAGTGCGCTTGAAATTTAGTGTTGAGGGATTACTTGGAAATCATAAAAAAGTCTTGAAATGGTATTTTAAATTTAGGCCGGTGTCCACTAAGGGCGACCTAAATTGACGAAGTAATCTGCAGTCTCGTTACCGATTATACCTTTATGACCAGAAGTCCAAATAAAATTAATTTTGAAACCATGTTGCGTTAAAAAGGACAGACGATCCTTAATATCTAATAATATGGTTCGCATTTCTAGAGTTGTAAGACGGTATAGCCTGAAGAGCACTTACAGAATCAGGACAGATGGAAGCCTCGTCACAACATCAATCTTCAATAAGATTAATCGCCTGAAGAGTAGCCCAAGACTCGGCCGAGAAAATTGAAGTCTTTGGGGGAAGCTTGAATTTGAGCGCAACGTTAAGATCTGGTGAATAGATTGCGGAGCCCACGCGATCCTCGCTAACGGACTTAGAGCCATCGGTGTAAATAATGGGACCGCGATTGGCGTATGTGGTTATAGTTTCTAGGAATCGAGCTTGGTATATTCAGTTATTCGCTTTCTTAGGAACATTGATGAGGGAACTGTCAAATTGATGGACATAAGTATAGCTTTCATAACTGTGTTTATAAAGCAAGTTGGATCAGATGATTTTAAGTGAGTATTTCTGCATTACACAGTACTAACGCAGGTACAGTAGCTAGGGCCCGCTGTCTTCTTGGGGGGAGAGTATGCAGCCTGTTCCAAGCTTTCAAAGCTGTGTAGCACTGGGGAGTTCTTCCTGGAGAAAGCCTTATAAATGAACTTCGAGGTCATATAGCCAAATCTGATGTTAAGAGGGGTTTCCTTTGCTTCGGCCATAATGACGCTAATAGGTGTAGATAGTCGGTATCCGAGAGCAAGACGCAGGTTTCTGTTAACTAACCTTTCCAGTTGTAAAAATTCAGTCTTATTGCCCTTGAGCTTGAACACTTGACATCCGTATTCGATAGCAGAGCGAAATACAGCTTTATAAAGGGTGAGAAGTAAGCTTGGATGAGATCCCCATTTAGCCTGCGAGAACAGCTAGTATATTATTATAGTAAGATTGCGTCTCTTATTGACCAAGGTTTTTAGGTGCTCTTTGCCGCTCAACTTGGAGTCGAGAGTGAAGCCCAGAAAGATAGCAAATTGTACTCTAGGAATTTCTACGTTCTGAATGTGTAATTTAATATCCGGATGTGATTGTCTCTTCCTTATAAAGAGCATCTATTGGGTTTTTGAGGGGGAAATTTCCAAGCCTCTGTTTCTCAAGTAAGCATGTATATGCTTGTTTATTGAAGATGGATCGACGATCTAGCATCTTCAGCGTTTTAGTTTGATGAGAAGATAACAACGTCGTCCGCATATTCTAAGAGAAGGGTGTCCTCATGTAGACATTTATTAATATCCGCACAGTAGAGGTTGAAGAGCAAAGGGCTAAGAATGGACCCTTGAGGTACCTTTCAAAGCGATGTATGGACCTTTAAGCACGCCATCACAGATGAACGTAATTTGTCTGTTGGAAAGAAGATTACTTATGAATTTAGCGGTTTTGGGATCCCAAGACGTTGTAAATCTTTTATCAAAATAGAAGGAATCACATTGTCGAACGCTCCCTCGATGTCTAAAAATGCACATGTAGTAAGGGTGTTATTAATGAAGGCGCCCTGAATATAATTTGTCAGAGCAACAAGATTGTCAGAGCAGGCACACTGGGGGCGGAAGCCTGTTTGGTTAAGTGGCAATATGGCATTGGATTCGGTAAACTACTTCAGATAGATAATTTTTTCCATAATCTTTAAGAGGCACGAGAGAAGAGAGATCAATCTGACACCTTTTCCATTTAATTTAGGGATAAGGACGACCATTGACTTATTCCATTCCGCAGGGAAAATTCCTTGACAAAAAAGGTTGTTATAGATTTGTAATAGCACGGAAAGACTATCCGGTGTTAAGTTCTTAATGATGTTATAGTCAATCTGGTCGACCCCTGGAGCTGATCTAATTTTGGCTGAATCAATAGCTAAGAGTAACTCCTTCATAATGAAAGGATTGTCCAAGAATTTAGCGTTTTCGCACTGCGTGGGGGTATTTTCTTTGAGAAGGATACACTCTGAGACGGTATCTCGAGACCGACAAGAGGGAGGACAGATTTTATTAATTGCATTTTCCTGTGCAGTTGACAGCGATTGGCCAGATGATATAACGGAAACTAAACGTCGGTTTTTAAAAGCTTTGACTAACCTCCAAATTTTAGCAGAGTATGAGCGTTAAAACTGTTGCATAGTTCCTTTCATTTCCTTCTCTTGGTTCTTCTGAGGACGCATCTACTATGCCGAAGCAGTGCGCTTATAAGCGTTATAGTTTTCTGAACTTGACTGGCGGTTCCAGAGTCTCTTTGCCTCGCGTCTGACATCAACCGCGGCCTGACATTCTTCGGTCCACCAAGAGGGAGGGGGGGAGACATTTCTCAACCATCGATTTTGATTTCGGAGTACGTGATCCAGGAGGGAACAGAGAGTTTAAAGTGCTTTTGAGCTCTTTTACAAAACTATCGTACTGAAAGATAGCATCGTCTGTGATTACTAAAATAGAGGTAAAGTCAATACAAGTTAACTTGTGAATAAAGACCTTTATTTGAAGAGAATTAAGTTTAATTTTATACTTGAATGTTTCTTAGGCAAAGGAGAATATTCAGGTTAATAACAACAGGAAAGTGATCACTAGAAATGGAGTCGAGTTCTGTATAACAGTTATTAAGAATCAGGACAGAAGGCATTACAACAATAAGATGACTGATATTTGCGAGTCGAGAGGGGTCAAAAGGATAGGTTTATGATCGTTGCAGATAATAAGATTATGATCTTCGAGGAAGTTTAAAAGGCATCTGCCAAGAGAATCAGTAATCGAACAGCCCCAAACTACGTTATGCAAGTTGAAATCGCCTAGGAGAATGGCATGGGATTGATTCGCAACATAATCAAGCAGGCCCTCAATAACCGTAGGAGGGGTTCGTGACGGATGTCTGTATATGTTAATAATGATAAAGGAGAGACCTTGAATGTAAAGCTTGATACCGATGAGCTCGATTGAATGATGGCGAAGATGAGTAAGGTCAAGAAGATCGAAACGGAGAGATTTTTTAATAGCAATAGCTACCCCGCGTTGGCCAGGGCGGCAGATGTCACCTTTAACAAAATTAAAGATGTTAGAGTGTAAGTAAGTATTTTCGGTGATGACCATAATCTCTTGGAGACACCAGAGATCGTATATATAATCATTAGCCTGAATTTCCGGAAGCTTCCCCCGTAAACCTCTACAATTCCAACTAGCGATAGAAACAGGCTTGTTAGGAGACATAAGTGAAATTGGATTATGAAAGTGGAAGGTGATTTAAAATAAAGTAACAGAAAAATTAGTAATAATGTAAGCGCGATCGTTAGAAAAAGCGGGAGGGTCAGCTTGATGATTATCATAATAAGTGCGCGGGTCGTATATATGCATAGTCAATCGGCTGTCGGTAGAAGCGAGGGGGGTGCGGTTCTATATATGAGCTTATATGGTTTAAAAATTGCTTAAAGAGCACAGAGAACATGGCCACATCTATGTGTCCGGCAGGAAGGGCATCATGTTCGTAATGATAGTTATCTCGCGAATGATTAGCTCGATCATGATTAAGAAGGACGCCGTCTCTCGATATATTGGGAGATCTGCCGTTCGGAGATATCAGATATTCTCTCCTGGCTTCTTCCAATGACTTAGAGTTATTATTAGTATTATTAGTATTACGAGAGGGAATGACTTGGATATCGGGGAGGTCCTGTACGAGTTTATAGTTATTTCGCGACGAAGATGGGAGAGGGGATTGTGATCGGAAGACATCTGCTTTCTGACGTAAGGACTGAGGATGTTCGGATGAAGTGCGAGGAGTAGAACTTTTAGCAGAGGCTTTGGCGTATAATCTAGAGATGTCTGCATTTTCTAGAGGGGAAAACTTATTATAACTGGCGAACGAATGAGGAATGCTACCGTTCTTTGGTGGAAGTAAAGGGAAATTATGATAATCATCATCTGCAAAGTGAACGCTACGCGTACTATCTAAGTCAGTACTGGATCTAAAGGTAGATCGAGAATCCGTAGACGATAACCTATTCCTAGCATCCGCAAGAGAGATATTTTCGGTGGCTGCGATCGTCTGTACTTTTTTCTGTTTAATAAAGAGAGGACAATTTGTCGACGTGGTGATATGATCTCTAGAACAATTGATACATTTGGGGGGGAGGTTTTGCCTCTCATACGTCTCGTCTTCTTTGTGAACATCCTTACCACACAGCCTGCATCTCGGACGACTCTTACAAAACTTCCGAATGTGGCCAACTCTGAAGCAAGAAAAGCATGTTTTAACTCTAGGGACAAAAGATAGGACTTCGTGGGAATTATAGAAAAGAAATACTTGCCTGGAAAGAATCTGCCCAGCAAATTTAAGGTTAACTGAAGTGGAAGGGATGTATTCGACACCGCTTTCCTTAACAACGTACCTGTTAAGTCTTTTAATTTCAGTTACAAGAAGATTTAAGATTTAATTTAAGTTCTTGATCCGTTACAGAAGTCGGAACGCCTCTTATTATACCTGAGCGCATTATCTTAAATATAGGAATAAAGATTGAGTATCCTGCCTTGATGAGGTCAGGGTTAGTCACAAGGTTATTGGCTGCTTCATAAGTGCGCATTTCAACCGAAATTTTGCCACGCGAGACCTTTTTCATAAATACTATGTCCGAGTGCACAACTTGAGCGACTTGTCTCTTCATTAAAACTTCGAACGCGCTCTCGGTTATGCAATCGCTGCTCACCTGCATATGGACAATAAAAGGTGATCCGTCGGACCATACCTATATTGCCAGAGAGGTTGTGAGAAGCTTGTTGAGCACGTGCCGAACTGTCAGATAGAGGGACAGAGACAGAGACAGAAGTAACTTTGTCCGGGCCCGGTCCATTACGGCGTTTGGCATATTCGTGTTCGCGCTCAAGCACCAAGCTCTCATTGGCTCTTTTGGCAGCGCGGTCAATTGTAACATCCATCTGCTCACACATGTCGTTCGTTGCCCCAATAAGTATTTCTTTAGCGAAGGTATCAAAATGTTCGACCGAAACACTAGTGAGGGTGACGCCGTTTGCAAAAACCAGGGGAGGGAGAGAGAGAGACCCACCGGGATCCCCCGGCCCGCCTCTCATGGGAGGCACACTCATAGCCTCCCAAAATACCGCTAAAAGTATGGACAAGGAGAGTTAGGCGCAAATAGAAAGGAGATGAGTGAGAATGCGAGTCAATTAATGACTCAAAAGACACAGATCGCTCTGAAAAGAGCGGATAATGCAACACACGACGCGAACTAAACGCAGACACGTCCGTACCGGTACAAGCCAGACACGCGCCGAACTCGTCGTTGACTTGATACCATCTAACATAGTACAATAAACTATGAAGTTAGAAAAGCAATATGGCGTCTTAATCACATAGGCCCTGCGCACAATAAAGGAAATATTAGGATTAGGAATAAATATTAAGATTTCAATCTATCAGAAACCGTATTCTGATGCAATTGATATCTGATAGGATGAAATCTTAATATTTATTTCTGTTCCTATCTTATTTGTTCTATTGCGCAAGCTCTTAGCCCTTGAAATCAAACGGTCTGGAATAGGACTGCAGAATAGAGTATGGTGGAAATAATAATATAAGGTGAAGTACTTTCGTGAATGTGCAGTAGGAAAGTGAATTTGGGTAATATTTGATTGTGTTGCGGATCTACTCTTTTAAAGATTGCGCGTGTGTTTTTATATGTGGTCACGAATGTTTTTATGTGATTACGTGTTCATGCGAGTTTGTAATGCCGCGCGCATTTAAAGCCAACGTTCACGCTGGAAAGCATTGCTAGAATAACAAAATGGTGTTATCTTAATAATTGGCGATCGGAGCGATTGTCTTTCTGGAAAGAACTGTTCTGCTTCCTCCTTTTCGCACGTGTATATGCGTTTGCTCTAAAAAAGTTGTTTAAGAAGGTTGCATCAAAAAAAGTTACTTATAATTTGGCTTGAATTTTGTCTGATTGTATTTTTAGGATTCTAAATTTTGCATCCACAGTAGGTAAACAAGGGGGATTCTAACCCGAGAGCTCTGAGGGGGAGTGAGGAGCGAGAGGATACCTGCGGCGCGGGGGGGTCTGCGGGAAGGGGATGACGTCACAGAGGGAGAGGGGATGACGTCACATGGGGAGGGGATAACGTCACAGGAGGTGACGTCACTAGGCGAGGGGGATTACGTCGCAGGAGAAGGAGGAGAAGGAGGATGACATCACAGGAGGTAACGTCACTAGACGAGGGGGGTGACGTGACAGGAGGAGGAAGAAATGACGGCATAGAGGGTGACGTCGCAGGGATGGCGGTGCGGGGGACGAGGATGTCTCGGGTGCGGGAAATTACGTAGCCAGAAATTACGTAGCAGAGATGTGGAAATTTGTATTCGCGGTGAAGACGTGGTGCGGGATTAAGGGCCGCCGGTCTCTCCCACCGTCTCCGAGCGCGGTCCGCCGGTCCCTTCCACCAGGCGCAATCCCTGCGCGCTATACCATACGTATCATATCTCAAGCGTTGCCATCTTCTTCTTACATAATTTTTCCTTCAGCGTTTATTATTACATGCGATTATTCATGCAGAAATATTTTTTATTCTGCTGAATTACATTATTATTTTAGAAAGCGCGGTGATACGGTCGCACGCGATAATATCGCGCGTGATGACGCGCGCATAATACAATGAATGCCTCGAAGAAGAAACGATTAATTGCGGACATAGAGGTATTTTTATTTTAGACATATTTATTTTTCATGTAATGTATTATATACAATATTATCGACAGTATATACTATTAATTCACATTCAATATATGAATTTTTATCGTAAATCCTACGCAAAGTATGTATAGCAACGCTATTGTTATTTATACAATTTTGACGTAAATGAGTCACAAAATATTTAAATTTATTACTTATAATATTAGTATATTGACCCATATTGAAATATATATGCTCGATACATTCGAGTTCAAGCATAAAAAGTATAACCGACGGTTTTGTATATAAACACTTTTCACTTAAAGATAATTTCACATTGTCAACATCACGTATTTAACAAGTTCAATGGCCAGTATCATTACTTTCGATGACGTAGATGACTGCACCAATCGCTGGATATCAATTCGTTTTTCGATGAACGCCATCCACGTAGCATGCAGTGGATTAATTAATGCGGTTAGGTTACCTCTGAGGTATCGCCAATCGCAATTTCTATAAAGGGTTGGCCCCACGACGATTCCAATCTTCAAAAATTTGTAAACCGTCGAAATCAACGTTAATAGTTTTGTCAAAATGGTATGGGAAGACGCGCTGCAATTGAGAAGAACAAAAGAATAAGCAATATATAGAGAAAAAAATCTTTACAAACAAATATAATTGAAATACTTATTTGCTCGACTCATATTAAACGTATAAATCCATAGCGCTGGAAATCACTGCAAAACGAATTTGTCTGAGTATCATTGCTTCAATCTATTTAAATCTTACCTCCTCCAACAATTTCTGTAACAAAAGATTTTTAAAAACATCCGGTAATGACATTAATGTAATCTGACACCACAAATTGCAGTGTCAACAAATTTGCAAATTTCAATATGACCTTGTCAGCGTAACATAAAAATTTTTTCCAAAGACGTTAGTAGGGGAGATCGGGGCTAATAGACTCATTTTTTAGTTTCGAATTTTTACAGGCAAAATTAAGAGACTTATCGAAAAAATGAATTCTACACCAGTTACTACATACATTTGACTACTTAATAATATTTTAAAAATAAGGGGAAACTGATAACTAATATGAAAAAAATGCATTTTTCTAATGCATTCCATCTGATTCAACTAGCCCCAGGACCAGGTAATTCGACTAAGATTATTAAAATAAAGATTAATGTATTTTAAGCTATATCTTTGGCTACATATTAATAAAACTTTTATAAAAATATATATTAAACACAAACATTTGCTTCGCAGGGCAAACAATACTTCTTTTTGCAAAATTTGTTCATTTCGTGCAAAAACACGTCGAATAAGCCTAGTTTTTGAGATTGGACATGAGGGAACTAAACTTATAACATTTATCACTGAGGAAAATCTCTTTAAAAGAATAAAATTTTGAGTAAATACTATAAGAGTCGTCACTAAATGAGTCATATAGTTTCATGCTGTGGTTAGTCTACTATCTCCATCATTATTTTTTAAAAATATTAACTATATAACAAAGACATATAAAAAAAAATCTGTTGGACTTTATTAAGTAAGAAACACTTACTATCTAAGTAGAAATCAAATATCTCAGACAATCATATACGATTGTAAAACAAAAACTTCAAGAATAAAAATATTTACTTAGGCGTACTATTTTTTAAAATTGTGGCAAAACTTCTATCATAGATGTATTCGCAACAAGATGTTACAGCAGACGCCGCTTCGTGCTCAGACACGTTTAGGCATGTTTCGCGTATTTGATTTTTAATGTAGCCTCGATTATTCTATTTATATTCAACTGATCCCTTATATTCAACTGATCCCGGTCTCTCCTATGTTTTGCAATGACAATGATAATGTACGAAGGCAAGTCAATAAATTCTTAGAAAATCTCTCAGAGGACATTCGCAGTGTCATGTCATATTAGTTTTTGACAAGTAGCATCTTTCAGCTGATTACTGTCAAATTTTGAGCGGAATTTACCGCATTTCATTTTCGTAAACGATTAAAGCAAACAATCTTTGTATTTTTTGCAAAATGGAAAAAAACGAACGAAGTGCATCACATGTGGATGTACGACCACGTTTAAATTCATTCACCCAATTATATACAGTCGCAAAGACTGGTGCAGATGTGCTATTGAACATTATCCAATTCGGCTTTGATTTCTTTCAGCGTTAAATCTTTCATATGTAGATATTTGATCACTGCACAAAACTCTTTTTTTCCATTTTATAAAAAATACAAAGGTTGTTCGCTTTAATCGTCTACAGAAATGAAACTACGCGATGAATTCCACTCAAAATTTGACAGTAATTAACTGAAAGATGCTACTTGTCAAAAAGTAATGTGACATGACACTGCGAGTGCCTTCTGACAGATTTTCTAAGAACTTGACTTGCCCTCATACATACAGCAATGTTTACAATGTCAATTAAAAAACTAATTTGAATAAAAATCAAACAACCTATGGTATCACTGATGTACTAGGATCATCTTTTGATAAAGTAGCCATGGATATCAGCAATGTAGGCATAGATAGGACAATGACGGCGCATGTACCGGTAGTGCTTATTTCGATCTGTTCGGTACCCTTATCGTTCATGGCGTCTAGTCATCGCCCGATAAAGAATCGATCAATCCACGAGATGTCGATTGTTAAGCGATGCGCGTAATCGATCAGGTACACTCAGATCATAATGGCCGCTCTGATTGTCTCGTCGACAGCACGTGTTTCGCCTCGCGCTGAATAGTTTTTATCGCGCTACCGCACCATTGAGATCCTTTCCGCATCTACTGTGAAACACGTTCGCCCGTATTTGAGGTCTGTTTAAATAAAGTTTGGAAAGCAAGAAAAATCTCATTTTTCTTGACCAAGTGTCCTCGAAGCAATCATATCGCGGGAACGCTTGAAACGGTGATCGCATGGCCGTGCCACCACAAATTCATCCTGCACGCAGCAAGATCGCCAACACGATCCTTATGGAAATTAGAGTAATGTTATTGTATTATGCAGTCTCAAAATTATCTTACGAGATTACATCGCCGATGTTCAGATAAACACAAACCGTGTACATCTCAGGAGTAACTTGTGAACTAAGTTTCATTCATTGCACTGACATAAGAAGGAGGGAATATGTATTTTTTGGGATCCCGTACCTGTCGATCATTGCAGAGCTTCTGATTATGGCATATTATAATGATACGATAATAAAATACTTGATGTTACAATGAGCAATCTCAAACAGTCTACTCAATAACCACGACAAATATGATTCTCTCTTTAACTAGCACTGGAACATATACTACCTGCGGACATACATTTACCAGAATCGAATATCCAAAATTAATAATTTTCGAAACGACGTTTGGTGCCGAAGTTTTTAAAAGCTCTGGCTTTATAGCAGTAAACATCGATATCTTCATATATAAATTCAAAATTCGTATACATAGAAAGACACGTTCGTACTCAAATTAATCAACATACAGAAATATATTATTGCAACAATATCAATTTAAATATCGTATGATGCAGAATGCATAGCCACTAGATCATAGCTGACGTCATAGCTGACGTCTTCGTGTATCATTTTATGAAGGGACCGGGATATATGCACTTTTGGCAGGAGAAGTAATTCACATGATAAAATGTATACCAGTCAAAGTAGAATTAGCTCGAATCACATGTTACGAGCAGCTTTCAGTAATACGAGGAAACGAAATATATTTTCTGACCCCGCAAACGCATATATATATTAACACGGAATTCAGATTACCTGTAATTCTTTTACATCTACCTTTTGAGAGAATCATGGTATAAAATTGTGCCTAAACCGTGAAGACATTACCACTCACCATTATAAAGCCTTTAACTAAACCGTCATGGAAATACATCAGCCCAGAGACATTAGCGATCAGTGGAATATATTCACAAACCAATCTCGAAGAACACAAGGATCACATAATGTTCCCTGCGGAGTGACCTGCAATCCTCAATACCATGGCAAGAGGCATATTAGGGCGTTCAACCGTAATAAATGGAGCATCACTCTGTAATCTCATAGACGAAGCATCGATAGAAAGAATCGCTATCTTCGCTTGGGAAAAATTCTGGAATAAATTTTTAATCTTTGATAATATCAGCGCTGGATTAACCGGGATATACCTAATTGCTAGAGTTATCAAATTGCTATTAGACACATTCGTACATCGATACGTTCTACACACTGTGTACGGTTGGTCGGTGTATCTACTGGGAGCCGTATGGGATTCACTTATTCAATTTTTATTACATTTAGGAAGGAATAAAATGTAGACCCTAGCGCTCCAGATTTCAAATTATAGGAACATAACGAAACTGAGACTAAATTATCCTTTTTATCCTCAATTTAAATATATATTTATCCTATTTAGAACCTATTTATCCTCTCCTTCCCCCGAGGGAAAAATCCAACTATACTTTTGAATTGAAAGACTCAGCAATTAAAAAGAAAATCCAACACGTCACAATTTTCCTTTTTCCTCTCTCAATATATAAATAAATACATATATATAAATAAATAAGTAAATAAATAAATAAATAAATAAGTAAATAGATAAATAAATAAAAATTACAAATACACACACACATATATATATATATGGATAAACAAGAGCATGCGGTGCCATACAGGCATTTTAAAATACCACGGTAATTTTCTTAATAGACGATATGGAAATCGAATGCATTAACACCAAACTGTTGGCACGGAATTCAATGGCAGTGAAAGTCGTGAAAGTGGACTCACCTATGATATTCTATCCAATTGAAGATCGGCAGCGAAGACTTCCAGGACTTGCTTGAGGAACTGACACGGATGACACGAAAGGGGCAATGCTGCGCCATCGTCCCGACCACATCATTGTCGGAGAAGTCGTGGCTATTCGTGAAAAACGAGAATGACAACGCGGAATTATAACGGAGACGGAACGGTTGATTTCTCTACGAGACTGAGGCCGTAATATGGAGCGCCGACTATTCGAAGTGTACATTCTGGAGGACAGATTTTGTCAGCTAAAATGGCAAGGGATTCCCTGTGGATTGGCTCACACTGCTCCCTTCTTTGGCTCATCTTGGCCAAGGAAGGCAAGGGACCTGATCAGATTTCTTATAAATTAACAAAAGGAATGGATGTCCATCTTAGGGACCATAAAAAACGAACACTAAATAAGCTAAAAATCCGAAACGGAGATGATGCTCGTGAGTATCCAAATTTAAAGGAAACATTGATTACATTAGGCTATGCCCAACATAATGATAAGTTGATAACGGACATGTACCCTTCTATATAATAATAAGAAAAAAAAAATATATATATAAGAAAAAATAAAAAAATAATAATAAAAATAATAACAAAAATAAAATAGTGATAAATGTATACGTAGGCTGCTGGAAAAGTTTCTGCAACAATATGAAAAGAAACATGTAAAATTCGGTAAATCGCTTTATTATTTTTCGAAGTATTCGCCTTTAAGATCGATACATTTTTGCATACACTCAAACCAATTTTCGAAGCATTTTTTCCACTCTGAGGCTGTAACCTTAGAAATCAGTGTACGAAATGTTTCAACAGCTGCTTCAGGCGATTCAAATCGCTCACCACGCATCTTCTTTTTAATGTTTGAGAACAAAAAAAAGTCATTAGGTGATAAATCAAGTGAATACGGACAATGAATCATCAATTCAACATTTTTACTGGAAAAAAAATCAATGGTTTGACGTGCTGTGTGACAGCTGGCTTGTCATGATGAAGGATGATGCGACGATTTGAGTTTGTTCTACGCAATTCATTTATGATTTCTGACAAACAAATTGTTGTATACCAATCAGTATTTACAGTCCTTCGATCCTCTAAAGCCACGGTTGCCACATCCGATATAACTGAAGAAACAAGCAATTTGCTTGACAGCACTGCGTGAATGAACAACTTTTATTGGTTTCGGTTCATTTGAAATACCCAAACAGTGGATTGTTGTTTACTTTCGGGCTCATACGAATAGATCCATGTTTCGTCCCCAGTAACGATGTTGTAGACCAAATTTGACCGACCTCGGTTGAATTTCTTGAACATTTCTTTGCTTCATTTAACACAAGCCTGTTTTTGAGCTTCGGTCAAATTGTATGGGATCCAACGATGCAAAGTTTCCATACGCTCAAATGATCATGCAAAAGCATCGTATGTATTGCTTTCATGTCAATGCCTAAGGATGCCTGAATCTCGCGGTATGTCATGCCGGTCTCGCTCAATCATTTCACGCACAGCATCAACATTAGTAGCAACAACAGACGTGGATGGACGACCTTCACGGAATTCGTCATAAAGAAAGGTACGTCCACGCTGGAATTCGGCAAACCAATTATAAACAGTCCTATTGGATAGTGCTTCATCCCCAAAAGCCAAATGAAGTCAATCGATGCATTGTTTCGGAGTTAGATTACATTTGTAATCGTAAAAAGTCATTGCCCGAAAATTTTTAATTGAAATTTTCATTTTCTCACAAAATAACTTCTTTTAAAATACTATGCAAACAAAACTAGTTGGCTTAAGTACAAACTGTCAACTGAATTATAGGTTAAAAACGTCTAATTTTACAGATATGATAGTAGCAGAACGTTGGCGCCATTGGAAGTATTAGATTGCAGAAGCTTTTTCAGCAGCCTACGTATATTATGAAGATTTTGTATACATAATAGTAAAGGAAGTTTTCAAAATTTTAAGGAAAGGTAAAATTTTTTGAGAATCACTATGCTGGACAAAACTAACAACAAAGATTTATATTTACAGACAAAAGATTTATATGATTTATTTGATTCTTGCTAGAATAAGATTAATTAAGAACAATATTTTTCCTTTATTCTTAGGTAAATTGTCCTGCTTTCCTCTTCCTTCTTAAAAGGATTTTCTTTGTCGTTTTCTTATGTATGCAAAGCTATCTGATCATCAGTCACAATATATAACTTGCCAATACATCACCATCTCCAGATCGCTAGATCGTATAAAGATTTTCGTACTCTAATTAAATGGAAAGATTGAGTTGACAATTTCGATATTTGACCGAAATCCCGGTGCATCACTAAGGAGATACCGGGTCTGCTAAAGCGTCTCGATAAAAATCTGCGACTATTGCCATGCAGAAATCTCAAACAAAGGATGCTACACGGTCCTTGCCTCGTTCATAGAGAGTCTGTGGATGATTGCAAAAACTGTTCAACCTGCGGTGACAATAAATGTCAAGCCCGCAGAGGAATGAGTATCGAGACCATATCTAAAGATTTTGGTCCACCGACAAAACAATTTAGACCGGAGATGGGGAGTACCTCTGACTATTGCACATCGACGTAATAAACCTTTTTTTTGGGTTGGCGATTTCAGGATGATCATTCTTATAAATATTCCTAATCGCAATATTCATTTGCAAATACTAAAAGAAGAGGAAAAAGGAAAAACAAAAAAAAAAACAAAAATTTAACATTAAAATAAATATATATCTATTATAGTTACACAATTTTTTTTTAGCAAATTTGGTAAATTTTAGCGTTAACTAGATTATATGTGCAAGGGTATCTTTCGATAAGCACTTAAGTATAGTTGCAAGTAAGCATAACAAGAAGTACGAAGGAGTGCTGAAAGAAACCCTATCCTTCCTTCCTTCTTAATGACAATAAGTTACAAACTTAGATGTATATCAAAATGTTAATCCCCTTTATATGTAATACGCGTACATGTATACCAGGATATTGACATTTGTAAAATGGAAGGACGAAAGAAGTGAAGAGACGAATTTTAGAAATGTCGATTATTTTCTGCTCCTCTAATAAACCAAAGGACGCACATGTAAGAAATAACATTTAAATGTGGGTCCTACGTATCTACGCGGATACCATGTAGTCAAACCCATCAAATCATCAAAAGAAAAAAATCGATACTTTTTTTTTCTCTTCTCTTTTTGTAAATGTTGCGTTCTCACACCCCGACATTTGTTTAAAGCTGAGAGTGTTATGTCCTATGCCACGATTCTTTTCTTTTGAAAGAGTCGTCTTCATCGCGACTACGGTTGGCATCTATGAGACTCGAGTGAAGTCCTCTGATAACAATCTGAAAACGGTCTAGAATTGAAAAGAGGGACCAGACATACTCCACGAAAACTCGTAAACGCCAATCAACCTAGAAGGAATAATAACTTTAATGTCCGAAAAGATAAGATTGCGAAAGACATTATTAATGCACCTAAGTCACGCAATAGTAAAAATCCAAGCTCAATCGTCCCAGGCTGACCAACAATTTCATCTTAAGAAAACAGGCGCCACATCGCGCTCAAAAAATCATAAAATGCATGGGATAACTTCCCACAGTAGTTATCTAAGATCGGACTCGCAATTGACAATGATTGCCCTACACACAAAACTAGTTGTGCACGATAACCGTCTGTTTACCTAGTCATATTTTCTGCGAGGATAATAGAATTCGTTATCCATCTGGAGCAATCTTGTCTCTTTAAAGAAAAACGTTAATCATTTCTTTTCTTCTCAAAATCCTTCTAACGATACACTTTAAATTAACAATGATAGGACGCTATAAAAATCGATCTCACGTGACATTACAACTAACTATTGCATCCTAGACAAAGGGCACTACGCTCTTTTTTCGGGGTATAGAGATCCCGCGGAAGCGCAGAGCGTCAGTACCAAAATCAAGCTAACCCGATTCACATCTGTACACAAAAAAGTTTCAGTTTGCATCAGTTCGTGCAGAGCCTTGGCTCATCGCGCATCTCAGTGTTCAATTACGCCGTGTGCTCTCTGAGATCATCTAGTCTTGACTCACTGGATTACCCTCCTGGCGCTCTTGCGTGGACAGCGGGCTTTCTCATCATCGAGCAACTCCACCTGAGGGTTTGTGAATCAGCATAAGTAATCCCGTACAGCTAAACAGTTAAGTCGGCTTGTCATTCCATCCATACCTATCCATACATTTCCTTGTATGGGTACACACACGTAAATATATATATACACACAGTGAGGAAAAAGTATGGAAATCCTGAAAAATCTCAAAAAATATAAGTTTTACAGAAAAATTTTCAAATAAAAATTGTAGGATTTAGGAAAAAGATCTATTCAATAGTCTTATCAGTTTGACCCTAGCTGGCGTTGAGGTCAAGTCAAAGTCACCTTGAATTTTTTAAATTGAACATCCTATTTTTTATTGCATATTCTTATAGTTCTTCTCAATACCTTTTCAAAGTACTATAATTTTATTCATTTTGGCCCGTTTCAAAATTATTGAATATTTTACAGTAAGAAGTCATAGACATCCCGAAGACAAGGTCGGAATATGATCCAGCCAATTAAGGCAAGGTTGGAGGATGATCCAGCCAACTAAGGCAAAGTCGGAGGATAATCCAGGCAACTAAGGCAAGGTCGGAGGATAATCTAAGAGTTTAGTTCCCTCCCCCTCCTCCTCTTGATGAATGATTCCCTCTCCTTTCTCCTCTCGAAGAGCAATTCCCTCTCTTTCCTTCTTTAAATCAGCTCCCATCTCCTCCATATTTGGCAGGTCCCGTGCGATCGACTGGGCCGATCTCCAATGAAAGAGACAGGTTGGTGACTATTTATATTCCAGGAAACTCCACCCCTTACATCATTTTCTATAAGCACCTCATCCCAATGTGCTCCTGCATCACCTTCCTCGCCTCCTAATAACCCTATTTTTCTCTTCTATTCACCCCCCCCCCCACACACACACACACACACACACACACACACACACACACACACATACACACATAGTTATAAATTTTTCTGTATTTAAATCTAAGTCCCTACTTATGTAAATCGCGACGCACGCATGCACGCACACCTCCATAAGTTCATTAGGCTAAACAAAATATTGAAATTGATTTTAAACATAAACAAACTTGACTGTAAAAAACTTAATAATGATACGTTTTATATATGTATTTTATGTATATATATATATATATATATATATATATATATATATATATACATATATTGGGTCATCTAAAAAGTATCCGCGGTTTTTTATCACTAGATGTGTGTTGATGATCATATATCTAGTGACAAAGTACCGCGGATACTTTTTAGATGACTCAATATATGTGTAAGTTTTATATGACAAAGTCAAGATTTATATATTTAATATTAAGTATTGCGCTAATTAATAATCAGCTTTGACTCCTATCGCCTATACTACATGTTATATATTTCTGAATTTATTGTTTTATATGAAACTTGATATCTTTTTTCTTTTAATAAATATAAGTTTATATTATAAATGAAGATCTTGTCAGCTTACATTTATTTTAAATCACCACTCGTATTCCGTTTCCTTTAATACCTGAGGTTGCACAAGGTCCAGTTCCGGGTCAAAAGGATTAAATTCTTTGATCTAAAAAGTAGGACCGACGTTCGCACTGTCCATCCGAACAGGTGTCATAGTGTCCTTTCGGAACGTTGACCCATATTCCGGGATCGAAAAGGTGCATACGACTCACAGCTGTTCGCCTCTGTGCATATACTATATCTGTGAGATTGAATTTAACCGTCCTTCCATATCCTCTCCATTCTCCCTCATTGTCTTCTTGACCAAATTCTCAAGGATTTGGACGTAACA
The DNA here is from genome assembly GCF_024713525.1 of Acromyrmex echinatior. Classification (NCBI taxonomy): domain Eukaryota; kingdom Metazoa; phylum Arthropoda; class Insecta; order Hymenoptera; family Formicidae; genus Acromyrmex; species Acromyrmex echinatior. The sequence continues at coordinate 12,873,153 of NC_141861.1, forward strand.
ATAAATAAAACATAAATAAAACATAAATATAAACATAACATTTTAAATATTAAATAAATATTATAATAAAAAATATTGTTATATTAATTTTATATTGATATTTAAAAATAGTATAATAATAGTATAATAATATTATATATTATATTGATATTTAAACTTTAAAAATAGTACAAGAAAATTATTTTATCGAATCTAAAAATTAAATATAGATAAGAAAAAATTAAAAACGTAAGAGACATAATGTTAGATATATTGGGTCATCTAAAAAGTATCCGCGGTTTTTTGTCACTAGATCGTATTGATGGTCATATATCGAGCAACACTAATCCGATTGTGTCAAACGAACGCGCGTCTGAAAGATGACATAGGTTACATTTTTTGTAAACAAAGTTTGGTGATTCATCAATCGTGTCAAAAGTTATATTGATTTGAAAATGAGTGAAATATCTGAAGAAATACGCTATGTGATGCTTTTTTACTATTAAAAAGGCAAAAACGCAGCACAAACATGCAGACAAATTTGTGAAGTTTACGGCGCGGATGCTGTAAGTGAACGCAGGACGCAGGAGTGGTTTGTTCGATTTCGTTCTGGAAATTTTGATGTCAAAAATCGACCTCGCTCTGGTCGGCCAGTCAATGAAAAAGTCGATGAAATTGTGATCTGTCAGGAGATAGCCAATGCACTAAGAATCAACCATATGACAGTTTGGAATCATTTGAAAAAGGCTGGCTACGCAAAGAAACTCGATGTTTGGGTGCCACATGAATTAACGCAAAGAAATTTGATTGATCGAATTTCCATCAGCGAAACACTACTAAAACGCAACGAAATCGACTCATTTCTGCAGTGAAGCAAATCATCACAGGCGATGAAAAATGGGTGAAATGCAAGAATATTATTCGTAAAAGATCATGGAATAAGCGCGGCGAACCACCACAAACGACTTCAAAGTCTGGATTGATGGCAAATAAGGTAATGCTGTGTGTATGGTGGGATTGGAAGGAAATCGTCCATCATGAGATGTTACCATGGTCTAACGATTAATTCAGAGCTCTATTGTTCACAACTGGATAGATTACAGGAAGCGATTAAGGAAAAACGACCAGAATTGATTAACAGAAAAGGTGTTGTCTTCCATCATGATAACGCCAGACCACACACATCTTTGATGACGCGCCAAAAATTGAGGAAACTTGGTTGGGAAGTTTTGATGCATCCACCGTATAGCCCGAACCTTGCACTGTCTGACTACCATTTGTTTCGATCTCTGCAGAACTCTCTTGATAGAAAAACATTGGACGACAAAAGAGCTGCCGAAAATCACTTGAAAAAGTTTTTCGCCGATAAACCACAAAAGTTCTACACGGATGGAATTATGAAATTACTCGAAAAATGGCAAAAGGTTATAAATAATAATGGCCAATATATACTTGATTAAAATTGATTTTCAATAAAGAAAAATTTTATTCAAAAATTGAACAAAAAACCGCGGATATTTTTTAGATGACCCAATATAATACATCTAACATTAAAATGTAATATAAACGTAATGTTATAAATATTAATATCATGTACATATTATTATAATAATCAATATTATCATATTTTACATTATACTGATCTTTAAAAATAATATGAGAAAATGATTTTGCTAATATATTAAAAAATTTTTTAAATACAGATGAAAAAATAATTTTATTGGACAATCGTCAAAATAATTATGTAGGATTCTTTAATATAGTAGTAAGCAATGTTGCAAGAATTTTGATATTCTATAAGTAACTAACATAATTTAAGCATTATACATAATTATTTTGATAGTTCAACAAAATTAAAAATAAAGATCACTTTTATTATCATAGATTTATATATTGTATCTTTAAATGTCTTGTTTGTCTTTATATGTCTATTTATATATCTTTATATCCATTTTATATATTTTTTAATTTTTGATTTCATAAAATTAATATTTTGCACAAATAAAAATTTCGGCTATCGGTTGTTTGAATTAATAAAATAATGATCGATATTTTAATTCTTGGGTAAAGAGCATGGTGGCACTGTTTCTATATTCATTACTCATGTAAATTTTGCTGCTAGCAGTCTAGATTTTTATGATCAAAGTACTTCGATACTCGCAAAAGAGGCGTGATTTGCCTAAACTAAATCATGTCAATCCCTTTCACTATGCTCTGAATCTACAATAGGTGTTTTAAGCCTTAAGGCTGCCGCACACAAAATTCCGCGATAATGACCTACTTTCCACCGAGGGTTTAAACCGAATGTAAGAACCAATCAAATACAATTAGTATTTTCCTGTTACAAGGGAATGCTCGACTGTTGATTGGTTCTTACATTTTGATCCGGTTTAAACCCTCGGTGGAAAGGCCAATCAATGTCAGATGTCATATGACGGATGTCGTACGTAGTGTGAATCCTATATTTCAAATACGGTGGGTTCATTCGGAGTGATCCCAAGCAATTCCCGAGAGACAAAACGAACAATACTAAAGATATTACTATTGGGCGCTTTAGCATCGCCTTAAAGTTTAAACTATTGTAAATCCGAACTAAACCCCGATATACAATAATGGATGCTTTCCATTTGATGATACAAGTCGATACAAGTATTGTTCTATCTTTGCCACTCTCTGAATGTCAAGAAGGATAGAACAATGCTTATGTCATCAAAGGGAAAGCACCTATTAGATTTTTAAGCCTTAAGCCATTAGGATGCAATCATGGTATAATAATATAAGATATTGGGTCATCTAAAAAGTATCCGCGGTTTTTTGTCGCTAGATGTGTTGACCATCAACACCATTTAGTGACAAAAAACCGCGATACTTTTTAGATGACTCAATATTTCATTGCGCATAATGAAAAGTACTAGAACAACCAATCAGAAATTTGTCCAAAATTTAGCGCCAAATTCAAATGCAGTATAGATAAAAATACGTACATAATAAATGTAAAAATAAAATTAAAATTTGAAAAAATACAAAAGCTTGTGAATGAATAAAATAATGGAGTATAAAATAAACAATAACAATAATTATATTAGAACTCTCGAATTTTAAACAATAAAAAAGATAAATATAATAGGCTAATGAGAGTCAGCGATGATAAACGACGCAATTATTTAGTGAACAATCGATACTCAGATATTGGATATTAATGTCTTCTTTATTTTGAATGTTTCGATTCTCTTTAGAGTCCTCCTCAGCAAGAATGATACAAGTATAATTACTCACATAATGCCTACGTCACTCGCAAATTGACAAAGATGCAGCATTGTTAATAAAAACATTTTTTTAAAATCAAATCTTATTAAAGTGATATGCGTAAACGATTTAAATGACTTATCATCACGGAACATGAAGCATTGTACTGAAGCTTTGTTGAACATGTTAAAACTTAAAAAGTAAAAATGTTAAAATCAAATATAAAGATCACACATTTTTACAACATACGTCCGTATACGACGACGTGTCATTCAGATATGAACTATTCTCGAAGTAAAAGGTCACACAGTGAATATTAAGGCAATTATGAAGAACAAAATATTGGGTGTAGTAAAAATAATGAATTTCTTTTTACTACACCTAATACATGTATATTGTTATTAAGTCAAATCGATAAGAATCGAAATAAATTATTGTATAATAATTGTATAAAAACTATTTTATAAAAACTGTTCTATTCTCGAAATAAGAGGTCACACAGTACGTAATTGTGGCAATTCTTGTCGTTCCAACAATCATTTTAACATTAAAGTAGATCCTATTGAATTTATTGAAACAACATCAAAGTCTTCATTATTTAAAATCAAAGGAGATTGGTTTACAAATTTATCTGACTTTATAATTCCTGAAAAAGTTCAATATTTGTTGCAATTAGGGGAAACTTGGCCGTACCTTCATTTAATAAAAAAAGAACATTATTAGAATTTATTAAAAATATAGAAAATAATTTTAAGAAAATTAAACCTAATAATATTTTGAGTATTAGAAATTGTATCACACCGATATTGAGAAATTATTTATATCATCCTTTATTCAAAATAACATAATCAATAAACGATTAACTCAACTAGTACGATACACAAACAATTTTGCACTAATAATCCAGACATTATTTTCACGAAAGCAGACAAGAGAAATATTACTATGGCTCTAAACAGAAATGCATAATCTTTATATAGAAAACACTCATGGAAGTTTCAAGAATATAGAAATACATTTTGAAACTTATATTTTGAAAGTCAAAGAAATGCTTGAAGATCTGGACACCTATACCAAAGTAAAACTCTATAAAAAAAATCTTATCAATATTCTCACAAAATTTCTCACAAAAAAAATGCACGAATTATTATCACATTGGAAAAATAAAAATTACATTTCAAATAGTACAAAAAATATCATGTAGCGAAGGTAACTTATCTCGTGCATATACACTTCCAAAAGTGTATAAATCTAATAATCCCTTTAGGGTCATAATATCTTCAACTGACAGTCCTCTATATTCATTAGCTTCATTTTTACACGACATTATTTCTAAAAAATCCCCTAAATCTTTTCAGTAAAATCGAATAGTTTTCATCTTGCACAGAAGTTAAGAGGGAGGTGGTTGGAAACTAATTATTCTTAAATTTCTCTTGACGTTATCTCTTTGTTTACTAATATTTCATTAGATTTGAAAGTGTGGTTAATAAATGTGTTTGAGATCGGTAATTCGAAAAGAAAAGCAAGAATTCTTTTAGTTGACCGACAGTAATTGTCATTGAACGCATGCATAAATTGAGCTCGTGATTTCATCTCGAGCATGATCTTAATCCTCGTTAAAATCATCGAATTCGTCGTTCTTTGTTCTTTTTAAAAACAATTCGTTACACGCAAACAAGTTGTCGTTACCGGCAACGGACAATCGAAAGTTCTAGAACGATTCAATTCGCGCACGCGAGCGCCGCGCTCCGACGAATACGTCACGCGCTGTCACCAATCCCACGCACGGATTTTCTGTCGCACATGACTGTTACGTTGAACGTCGCTAGAAAAGAATCCAAAGCGCCAATCAATTTTGTACACCTAATGCCACGTAATAATTACGATTGTGGCAAATTTTTATTGGATTTTTCCCAAAAAAGAAAGCTCAGGCCGAAAGCAATAAATGCTTCGATCTCGCCGTCCTCCTTTTTACTTCGAAAAAAGTTCTTACTTCTAAAAGTTCTTAGAGTTCTTAGAGTCATAGTCTTGCTACTATATCGCTTCGTAAAATCGCCGTGCTAATCGTTTAGTGAAATCGCGATAAAACGAATCTTTCGAGAAGTGCCGAGAAAATCGCCGAGATTTTCCATTACCGCGATTCCAAAATATCATTTGGAAAAGGTGACTGCATTTAATATTCTGTTAATTTAATATTTAATTAATTATATTTTTTGACTTTGTAACTGAGCATATTAAAGAAAATTCTTTTGTTAAATTACAAAGAAACGAAGTTCTCTTTACTGTCGCTTATTATATCAACCTTGTGCCGTTTTCTCACTCGAATCTTTCGCGCGGTGCGCTCTCGCTCAAAATGGAATTATAAAAAAAAAGACTATTCCGGAAAAAGAATTTTTTATAGCATTAGAATTAGTATTCAACTCGACGTATTTCACTATTAATGCTGAGATATACAAACAAAATTTTGACACTCCAATAAAATCGCCCTTATCTGCTATCATAGTAGATTTAGTCATGCAAGATTTAGGGACTAGCAGTAGCATTGTTAGGCTTTCAATTGCCCTTTTACTTCAGATATGTTGATGATATCGTAATGGCTGTTCCGTCTGATATGATTGATTTTATTTTGACAACTTTTAATTCGTTTCATCCGAGATTACAATTCACATAGGAGGCAATAGGAAATAGGAGGCAATAGTACTAATTTCTTAGATGTAACCATTATTAACAACAATAACTATTTAGAGTTAGATTGATATCACAAACCAACATTCTCAGGACGGTATCTGAACTGAATTTATTGTTACATCCTATTTCTCATAAAAAAGATGTTATAATAGGTATGTTGGACAGAGCTACGAGGGCAAGTCAATAAGTTCTTAGAAAATCTGTCAGAGGGCACTCGCATTGTCATGTCACATTACTTTTTGACAAGTAATATCTTTCAGCTGATTACTGTCAAATTTTGAACGGAATTCATCGCGTAGTTTTCGTAAACAATTAAAGCAAACAATCTTTGTATTTTTTGCAAAATGGAAAAAAACGAGTTTCGTGCAATGATCAAACATCTATAAAAGGTTTAACGCCGAAAGAAATCAAAGCCGAGTTGGATAATGTTCATAGCACATCTGCACCAGCATTTGCGACTTATACAATTGGATGAACGTGATCGTTTGCAACCAACTGGAATGCAACGAATCATAATAACAATCTTATTGCGATATTGATGTCAATCGGCTGATGTACGGATCAGCTGCTCGACACGTCGCTAGATGTGTTACTTTAGACAAAGCAATGCAAAGCTTATAATGCGGCTTTTAAATTTCGAAATATCGAGTTGTTGAAAATAACATAAACTTATCTTATAACTGTTTATAAAATTTAAATCAACGGATAATTCCTTTTTATTAATTTCATTGTTCTTTCCATATCAAAACTCTTTTCGCATTTTAATGAAATGTTTTTATTCTTCTTTCTTCTTAAGGAAATTCTAATTCTACAATTTTCAGGACTTTCACAGTGCTGTAGGTTTCAGGACATTTCTCCAAGTTATCATCTAGAACGGTTAAGAAACAGCATATTTTCCAGAACACAGATTAGAATGGCAGTTTCCGGGATAAAATATTTTTCAAGGCAATGACTAGAATGGCAGCTTCCGGGACAACACATTTTGGATACTGACAAGATACTGACAAAAACGGCAACTTCCGAGACAGTACAAAATCTTTCCATCATATGACATCTTCGGTAAAAATGATTGTTTCAGGTGCATTTCGTTATTCACATATAGTGCAGTACTTAAATCACTTGACTGTATATACAAAATGTTTCGTAAGGGATAGTAATTATTATTCTGGATTCTTGTAATTAGTTTAAAACTTTATTATTGAAAGAGCTGTCTGAAGAAAAGATTATATTAAATTAAATGTTATAACCTTAGTGTCTTGATATTAACCTTTTAAAATTGTCTCATGTGTCTATCCCATAGACATAGTATAGATAGATCGAGCATTGCCATATTTCAGACAAGGATATCGATCTCTGGCGCGAGCAAGGAGGGAACACAATTGGATCTTTCGTTTTCTTTCTAACAGAAAAAAGTAGGGGAGCGGGGTGCATCGTGCGCAATCGTGCATCTACTTCATAGACATAATATAGAGAGTAGATGCATGATCATGATTCACTTTACTTTCTTCTGTAGAGAGAGAACAAAAAATCCAATTGTGTTGTCTTCTTCTCGAACATGACTGTCATGTCTCGCGCTATATGCTCAGTCTATCTATTTTTGACCCGACTGAGTTAATGGTCTGTTTTTTTTAACTGCATTACTTGCACGGATTAGCTCTTCTTTTGCAGCTAAACAAAATAGATTCGGAGTCGGGTCGAGTCAGAAAATCGAATACGCTATAAGATTATGTCATACAAGGATAGAGGCGGAACAAATCGGTCACGATTTAATGATATAACTTCTTCGACTGTTTTAATGAAATAATTTATTTTTATATAATTATTTATTATATAATTTTATTATGTATATTAATTTAATAATATATTAATACTATTAATATAATATATAAATAATTTATTATATAATTTTATTATATATTAACAAAAAAGTTTTATTTAAAAATAGTCAAAATTACATTGTATTTAAATATAACTATATTTATTCAAAATACTTTTATAAGTGACTGCTACATAGTCGTTATTCAAATTTGCCGCTTAATGTGACATAGGCTTGGAATCCCTGATTTTCGGAAATATGCGCAAGAACATATTCTTATCTTTATTTTTGATAGTGAAAGTTTTACACGCCACGATGCCATGTCACTATTGCACTTTCGGACCTAACATTCTCTTTTGCTTGTAAGCGTAAAATAAATTAACAAAATTTATTGCAAAGGCGTGAAAGATGTCCAAAAAGAAATCGATTTTAGAGGTATATACCTTTTTCTTTTATCTATTTATATTTTTTATTCTTCACTTTAATCTACATTTGCGTTGTATGCTCCAATATTTTTTTTTGGTAACGCAGTGGAATGCTTAAGCGTTCTTCCCCCCCTCCCCTGGCGAAGGGACGGGGTTATGTGGGACTTCCCCGGCAACGCGCACCGGCAATACCGGTACACGCTAGTATATTGGGGACCTACCCACTAAACCACTGCGAGCGTCCGGACTCAGGGCGATGAGTTTGTGTCAAACCGAGTTCTTCGCATCTACAGTTCAACCGGCCTGACCCAAAACGTTCATCAGCGCCATGACGCGCTGTGCATGCTGCGTTGTCCATTCCTAATACCGGCAGAAGGGGACACTACCGCCTCCCGCTGTCTTCCTGTCGGGCCGTTACAGGGTGGCATCGAGTCACCCGCTCGACAACCCTTCGGACGGCTCCCAAAGAAGTTGTACGCGGCGCATACATCCGGCCCCACCAGGAACCATTCTACCTCAATTGGACACGATGATGTCCCGCACATAGGCCCGTGAAGCGGGCAGATGCGCGATCACGCGAGGAGGAGAGTGCAGCAATCGGGGAACACGAAAAATGCTCCTTCCTGTTCCCGCGCCCCTCTCCTAGTTCCAATCATAACTGGAACTCCCTTCGCAAGGAAGTCGATCACTCGTTTCTCCTGCCACGTCCCGCTGCCGCATGCATGTCGACCTTCTTCTCGATGCGCTCTTTTGTTGTCTTCCTTTAGAACCATGATCTCTCCACAAAATATAAAGATGGCCTGCCTCTTCTCTTCGGAACTCAGCATGGCCTCGACTATCGTGCGCAAAGACAGATCGCTCCCAACGGCCTTGACCAGCTGCCTTCTCTGTCGATCCCACGCCTGGACACACCTCTAACGTATGTCTGTTTTCCCTTCCGATACGGCACAGATATCGACCGAAGCATACATGGTCGGATAGTATCTGCGTCGTATGGAAGGAAATCCCGCCTCTGGCGTCCGCCCAATCCTGCAGATGGAGCCGTATTGCGTTTACAATCTCCTCGCCCAAGTGGCTTGAGAACAACTTCCTCCATGAGTCCATCATCTTCAGACGTGTCTGATATTAGTCAGGTCGACGATCTTCGCGGGGACCTGGGTAAGTCCTTCCCGACGCCGCACCTCCTTGACGCTGTCAAACATCTCCGCGTGCATATCAACAACCAGCTCGAGGGGGGAACCTCCGCCAGTGTAGTTGCAGCCGCAAAGGATATGATTCTATAGGCCTGTATCGTTCTCGTGGCCAGTCTTCTCTGCGAGGCGTGCAGTATCCTTTGGATGGTCTTACCTTTCCTTGCCTCTTCCGCACACAGGCACCGCGTAGAGAGCTACCGAGTGGACTACTTATTGAAGAGCCTGCGGACTTTCTCTCCTGGACCGCCCACATTGAGGAGGAGCCCGCTCAGGCTCATCGCCATACGCTCGAGTCTTGGCGCCAGCGGAAGTGTTCTTGAAAGTTCCATCTCGAGTTAATTATCAGTTCGAGATATTTGATGCTGGTTTTTATCGGTATCGACACTCCAGCCACCATTGTCTCGGTTTTCGGCATCCTTCCACATTTCCCTCCTGAAAGAAGATGGCCTCGGATATTTCTGAGAGGCTACCCGGAGATCCAGCGCTCATATTTCCCGCACCACACTGTTCACCGCCTCATTGGCATTGATGCAAGCTTCCTCCCAATCCCTTCCTGGTGCGATCCACCATGGTGTCATCCGCATAACAGATAATCCGACAATCCTGGGGAAACTCCGCCTGCCTCAGGTGGTCATATTCTAGGCACTTGGTCATATCCTAAGTTCCACAAAAGTGGACCCAGGACCAACTCCTGTGGCACCTCTTAATTACCGTTTTTCGGATGAGATTTCCTTTGGCATCTCCAGCTCTCTGTCATCGAGATAGTTCCGGAGGATCCTGCGCAGATACGAGGGGGGATTCGGATATCGGTGAGGATCGAGCGCCCTACCAATACGGTCCTAGGAGAGGGAGTTGAATGCGTTGGAGATATCCAGCGCAACACTAAACACCATCACCCCCCCCCCCTCCGGAGACCGTTTCATCCATGGCTCGCACTCGGAGGATAGTATCCACAGTGCTGCGCCCCGGGCAAAATCCAAATTGCTCGACATGCAGGTTCGGACTCCTCCTATCCAGGTACTGAACGACTCTCCTGGTTACAATTCTTTCCAGGAGTTTTAGCCTCGTCGTCGAGCAGACAGATTGGACGATACCCAGAGGGGCTATCCTCCGGTTTGCCCTCCTTCCTCAGTAAGATCAATTTAGCCTTTTTCCAAATTTTTGGGAAGACGCTTTGTTTCAGGCATTCCGTAAATGCCTCTCTGAGACCCTCTCCTAGGTCGGCTCTGCAGGCCGCGATCGCCCAAATTTTGCAACATTTTTATGGATTCCGCTTGGTCCGGGAGCTGCTTCCAGTAGGCCCTCGTCCAACTGTTTTCATCTTTGTGGCCTAATTTGACCGCGCTTTGTGGCCTGCACCTGAGTCTCCCTCAGAGCCTACTCTATGTAAAGGTGCACCTACCTCTATATAAAGATGATCCGAGTGCGTTTCGTCTGGAAGTATCCTCCAGCTCGTATTCATGAGGATCGCCGACGGAGAAGCCCACGTGATGTCTATAATGGATTTCCCGATCGTTCTCACGAGTATATTCACTTCTCCCTGGTTCAGGCAGCAAAGCCCTGCCACTGTCGCCCATTCTTCAAGGATTCTTCCTTTGACAATCAATGGGTGGAGCCCCAGAGAAAGGACTTGGCATTGAAATCCCCAGCGAGAATAGTTGGTCTGCTGGATAGTCTGCCTAGGCACTCTGCTTCGAGCAGTTCAAGGCTTTCTTCGAACTGGAAGACGCCGATGCTCGGCAATATGTAGATGCCAATTATGTACATTTCTCCCTATTTTACTGCCACGTACTCCTCACTAGCTTTTATAGGGGCTCCCTCGTCTGCCTTCAAGTTATGGCCACTGATCCCAGTTTATCCACGGTCCAGCGCGGATGATTCACTGAAATTCTATATAGTTTCGAGATAACGGCCAACGCAGTCGCGTTTCGCCATCGTTTGCAGGATCAAGTCCTGCGCGACGCGGGCGTGGTTGAGGTTCGCCTGGAGCAGCCTATTATCATTGTTCCAGGTCTCTCCTCCCAAGACCCTCTCCCGATTTAACGACTCTTCCCATCCATCTTCCGTTTCCATTTGCAGTATCCATACCGTATCCTGCGGACTATGGGACTACTCGATTTGGAATATGGTTCCTTCCACGGGTTTCCCAGTTCCGGGGCCTGTAGGCTCGATATTGCCGTTGCTGAGCGTGAGGGGATCCTCGTTCGCAGACACCTTTGATGATGTGATCTTTGCGCTCCCTCTGAGCTTGTCCGTAGGGGCACTGTTCCTTCTGCTCTCCCTTTGTGAGAGCGGCGCCTCCGTGTCTACCTCCATCCTTTCCCTTCTTAGCCTCAGGGCCGTGGTGCTAACTCCGGCCAGGAGATCGACCCTCGTGGACGTCCATCCCATTCTCCTTAGCCATGCGACCTTGATAGCTGCCACTAAGGGGCATTTGGCCCATCTGCTGTGCCCAGTCCATTCGGGGTTCTTTTCATAGGACTCACCTTTATATCTCCAGCGTCTCTCATCAACATGCTATTATTAGTATATATAGCTTTTACTCACTCTAACACACAAGTGCGTTCGACTGAGAGAGAATTATGGTAGAAGCATATTGGAACATGTTGGAGCATGCGACGTGACCAAACCTATATTGATACGTTTAACTATGTACTTTTCAACAAAAATTTTCATTGTGACAAATCGGCTAAAAAAAAAATCGTTAAAGTCGTATAAAAGTATGAGAATTTTATAAATATTAATAACTATTATTTTATTAAAGATGAATTTTAACTTTTTTCCCTCTTAACTGATTTTCTATTCGCAATGGAAATTTTTGCTAACGATAATATCATTAGCATACACTTCTTCAGTTATACATAATTATTATGTGTATAATACATATAATATATATTTTTACGCAGAATGAAGAGAAATATGAGAATGTGTACAAACTCGTACAGTTTGTAGAAGGATATGAGAACGAACGATATATTGACATCGTGCTAAATTCGTGAATAACACATGATGTTACGGCTGATCATTTGATGACAATCTTTATGCCACTATTGTACACAACAGAGTCAGCTGAGATTCTTCATTGCCTTGTTAAATCCAAGTCAAATCCATCGTCTTCTTGGTCGTCATATAAAATAAATCTCATAGGTGATACTAGTAAGTTTATTCTTATTTCGACTAATCCTATATGTCATACGAATATAAATTCTGATAATTTGAAAATTAATGTTTTTTTTTTTTTAGAGAATTACTAATCGGCTGTAATTTAAAACTGTTAAATTCAAAAGAGTATGCATATTTAACCAGCAATGATCACGGTAAAATAAGATCACTTGCCGATAAAAAAGCTACCAATTAAAAGCAGTGAAATCTAATAAAGACCTTAAAAAAAACTATTAATGTTCCGTCATTAGATAGTGAGTCAAATAACAACAGCGACTGTAGTGAAATGACTGACTGTAAGTGTTACTAATTACAGTAATAATTGTTCAGTTTAGTTTTCAATGCAATATTTTTTCTACTAACAATTTTTAAATATTTTTTTTATACAGGTTGGCCATATTCGACGGAAAGATGTTTTTTTTTTCAATCATGGGAAAGAGATGTTAGATCGAGTAACGACGTTTCCCATGATTGAAAAAAAAACATCTTTCCGTCGAATATGGCCAACCCTGTACATTTTAACTTTTGTAAATTCTTATGAAGGGGCTAACAATCTTCGGACAATGATTACGGCAAAAAACTCTGTAGGTGTAGCAAAAATAATGGTAAAAATTTTATTTATTAACACGCACGTATTATATTATACTTACATATACTATATTTATTTTTTAAAATAAGATATCTTAATTTTTTCTTATTATTTATTCTATTATTTATTCTATTATATTATTTATTCTATTTGACCCTTTGGAATTCAGAGCTAAAGCAACGCAAAAGAAATGCTCATATATTGTACAATAGTCTAATTATCATTGGCGCTATTATAATTATATTTTCATTTATTTATACATATTTATTTTCTGTTTATTTTAGTGACCTCTAAAAATCCGTCTGAAAAATCATCTTTAAAATCAATGAAAATAGCCTCCAAAAAGAGATAGCATATTGCTCAATTAATGAATATATAATTTTATTTTATTAATATATATTAATTATATGTTTATTTTAATGATCTCTAAATCCGTCTCGTCGGCATGGACAGCGCTACATTACAGCATGCGTGCGAACACTTCAGACCGAGAATAGAAGTCATCATTCAAGCTAATGGGGGATATATCGAATAATTGTGATCCACAGGGATTCCCCAAGTGTCATGTAAAAAGATATTTTGTAACATTTAATTTTTCATTAAAAACATAACATTTTATTTAAGGAAATATAGGATTGTTCAATTTGTCCGGATTTTGGTGACACACTATGTACATCATTAAGGATCAATAAATAAATTAACAATAGAAATTTTTTTGTTAATAGAAATAAATTATTTAATAAAAAACATGCTTCAATAATAATTTGACGGAAGATGCACTCCCAGTATATTTCTGGTATAGAGACGCTCCTGAGCTAGGGCATCACGGGAGCGCTCGATGGGTTGGCCGCCGAACCTCGAGCGATGGTAAGGGTCGCTCGCCGGAATTAGCCCGAAATGTACAAATCTTTGCGAGCACTGTTTTAAGAGGTTACTAAAATAAACAGATAAATTAATATATATATATATATATTGCAACCGCACTCACGAGCGTGGCGCAACTTCGTCGCACATTCACAGCTAAGGTTCTCGTAGGCGATCGGATGACGGGTGGCGTTAAACGAAACGTGACCGAAATGCGTCTTCCCGCGACCGCTCTCACGGGCGGCGCATAATCACAAGACAATAGTTGGGCGCCAGGCACGAGCGAGCGTGCCACTCTTTCCAGAAATTACGTGATTTTCTTTATGCCATCTTTAATGAGCTGCGAATGTCGACGGGCTCTCAACCGGTAGCTCAGCCTCGGAAATGGAGAGGGGGCGGTTCGCGATCGAGGATAGCAGATCATTTGGAGGAGCGAATAGGGGCGAGAATAAAGTACACATGAATTAACAATAACAAAAATAACAAATATATTAAATGAGTTTTCGACTCTCATTTACATTTGACAATACAATCGAGACGATAAACTCTACTTGAGCGCAATAACTGATTTACATAGTCCCCGCGGTTTTACGCTAGGCGTATCAACTTCGTTAAATTCTCGCGACACGAGCTCACGCCACACGGGAATACTCTCGCGAATTATAAGAACCATACTTCATCGCCTCACGAATGCTAAGGAATTCGGCAGCTTGTAACGTGGACACGGCGTGATCTCGTGCGCGCTCGCGGAACCTCGCGCCGCTCAGCTGAGATGCAGAGAAGGCTCGAATATGCAAACTCAACACTACGCAGTCTCGATACGACAGGATACGCACTCTTATCAATGGCTATTATAAATTGACTTTACTGGCTATGACACAGAAGACCGAATAAACATGCAAATCTTACGTTATAGACGCTCGAGACGACACGATACGCGACAATACTACGGCACGGAACTTCGACGCAACATATGATCCGCGATAAAAAAAAACCGACAACGAGTGACGAGGCTGTGGACTTGGCGGACGCCTTAGAGTTATCCCGACGACAAGGGCCGTTCCGGGAAGCGACACGCGTACTCGAATCCCGCGAAACTCTAGTGCACGGTAATGCCACGTGCACTCACTATTATACGCCCGATGGAAATCCGATAAGTTACGCCTCCCGAACGCGGAAACCGGCGACTTTACAGGGATGACGCTTGTCTCACCGTGACTCCCTCGCAGGTGCTCGTCCCAGTTGACCTTGGAAGGCTCTCAATCCGCTGACGTCCCGCGTCCTCTCGCGTGCTCTCTCCAAGCGGGTCACAGCTCAAGTGCCGGGCGCCAATCCTCCCGGGCGCACGCAGGGCTCGTTCTCCCCGCGAGGGAGCCTTATCGCGCCTGATTGGCGCGTAGCCCCGCGGCTCCGCTAATCGTGGAAACCGCGTCGCATGTCCTGGCGCGCGAAATTTGAGAGATCGCGGTAGTCCTTTTCAGGCCGCCTCGTGGCCTCCGGGGCTCGCCGTCTTTGGGGCATAGAGTGGCCTTTCCCGTCATGCCGTACCGGCTCTCGATCTGCCTTGCGCCTGGAAGAGGATGCGATAAAAAATGCTTTGCGATAATCAAAAGGGCGTAACAATGAAGGAAGGATATCACCTGCGTGCAACCCAGGGTCAGGTGTCGTGTGCCCCCCGGCGGGTCTGTCATCAGCGGTCGTCTTTCAACCCCCAATCCTGTTCGTTCTTCCTCCTCTTCTCTCCGCGGGAAAAGCGCAGGTGCGTCCGGCTCCAAAATGTGAGAGGACCCAGGACGCTATACTGCACTGTTCGGTCAGGCCATGTGACCCTTGTGACGGACGTCACGTCACGTCACAATATATATACATATATATATACATATATATATATATATATATATATATATATATATATATTAATTAAAATAAAATCATATTAATTGTGAGCAATTTACCATTTCTTTTTGGAGTGCTGTTTTCTTTTATTATCAATTTTAAAAATAATGCAATCGGATTTTTAGATATCACTAAATAAACATATAATTAATATATGAAGATTATGCATTTCGCGGGTTTTCACCGTGTCCAGATCCATTCTTGGAATGCCCACATTTGGAATGGATCTGAACACGGAGGAAATCCGCGATACGCATAATCTTCATATAGAAAGCACCCGTGAAGGTCTCAAGAATATTATATAATTAATATACAGGGTGCGTCATCAAAATCCGGACAAATCGAACAATTTCTTGTCATGGTAGCCTCGGAGAGCCTCTTTAATGTGTACGATTTGTATCGAAGGTCCTCCTCGGCAATTCGACGCATTGTTGGCTCGCTTACACCAACAATCGATGCTAATTTTCGCAACGATTGCCTTGGGTCATCCGAAATCAGCGTTTGAGCCCTTTCAACGACTGCAGGGATCCTCGCGATGCGTTCTTTCGAGTGACTCTTCCTCGCTGGCATACTGGAACCTTCGTTGGACTGTTCTAAAGCCGCTATATATTGCCACAACGTCATAAACAGTAGATCTCGGGTATCCAAAGAACCGAATTATTTCCGTTGCTGAGCGCCCGGCGCGAAGGTCTTCGATGATCCCGGCTCTTCGATTATACTCCGCACTTGGTTTCAACATCGCGGCCATTTTGAGAATATGACTGTTTACTAGAAGCATCAGGCTTTCTTGGACGCCAATAACAATCTCTGGCAGAAGCACAGTATAGCGGAAAATTTGAATTGAAATTTGTCCGGATTTTGGTGACGCACCCTGTATATTAATAGTAATAAGGCTCAATAAATTTAAAAAACAGAAAGAAAAAGGGCTACGAGCCTAAAACAATCGTTATAAAATAAAAAATTTTTAAACCATTAATAAATAAAACATGTCATCTAGTTAAAATATAAACTTTAATTTGCCGGTAACAAACAAAACAACAAACGTTTCGATCCCTGTTGGATCATTATCAATGTAAACAAAAAACGGTGGAAATATTATATAGTTAAGACATATAAAATCAAAGTTCGCTCTCGATCGCATCATTAATAATCAAATTCGTTCGATTTAGAATAAATGTTACAGGATTGTTGTAATCGAAAACCATGTATTCCTCTTGATTGTGTATGTAGATTATAGACAAACATAACTTATTTCTGTTAAAAGTACAGATATAATATAAAATTGTAATTGGAATAAGTAATCAAATCTAATAAAAGAAATACAAACTAAGAAGCAAGGAATACAAATAAAAATAAAAAAGTAAAAAGTAATCTAATATTATGCGAAATGTACATTAAATGTACATTAAAGTCATTAAAACGAATTGCAATTGTGTGATGAAAAGTCATAAATTATATATCTTTAATTTAGTAACAGCTAAATCAAATGAGAATAAATACCTTCTATTGCGTGTCGATATAATATAAATGTCGTCTATTGTTAGGCAATGCGATGAGATTGAAAATATATAGTCATTACTCTAAGATGCTCAGAGAGACAATATAAAATCCACATATCAAGACAAGAAAATTGAAGTGATAAATTAGAAAGGAAGGGGAATATAAGAGGGAGAAAATAAAGTAGAAGGAAGAGAAAGTGGGGAGCGGGGAATATTTGTCCTCGTTAAAATGTAAATCATCTTCTACTGATGCTATTTAATGCTAGATCAACAGGAATATTAGTAAAAAGGGGTACTAATTTAACGAAGCCAAAACATACTGAATCAAAAATATTTAATTTTTCAACTGGAAACTGTCTTTAATATGACTAGGAGTTTTTAGTATGCTGTCATTAATTACATTGTGTAAAAAAACAGAAAGATAATATAGTGGATTGTTAATAGAGGATACAATCACTCTCGCACGCACGCACGCACTCACGCACGCACATATATATATGTCAATCGGCTATTTTAACGACGATTTTTGGCAAGCATTGGTTACTTCGACGACATGTGGCTACTTTGACGACCGTCATCAAAGTTTTTATAGATCAATTTTTATAAATCGTATACTTCGATGACCATCGTCAAAGTAACAGTATATGCGTAATGATTATTTTGGCGATATTGTGAAGTTTGTCGACACTACATAAATTGATGATTTTGACGACAGTAAATAAAAATTGTTAAAAAGCAGATATTTTTTCATATAAAAAGTGCAATGGAATGAATTTTTGAAAATAATCAATTTTTAAAAATATTATTGTAAATATTATTAATTAAAAATTATTTAAGATATAAAAAAAATGCTTTATGTAATGTTTTATATAACGTTTCGTAAATTATATAATGACCCATATTTTATCTTTGACTAATATTTTTAATATTATAAATTAATAATATAAAAATATAGTAAATATTTTTAAAAAATAACTATCTTTATCCATTTTTGGCATTAATATTGTACTGGAATTGAGTCCCTTTTTTTTTGAACATTAAAATATATAATTGGTTCAGTCTAAAAAGTTTTGTAAATGTTTAGTATAAATCATATGTTTTAGATTTTGATGAAAGTATACTCATGCATTCGATATTTTTATTATATGTAAAAAAATTTGACTAACAAAAAAGTCACATGCGACTAAAAGTAGATATTAATAGCTAAAGTAGTTGTGTTTAAATTATTAAAAAAATAAAATAATAGCACGATTAAGAAAAGTCGTAATGCGCAAAATTTAAAATATGCAATTATAATTTCATATACATTACCTAGTAGATTTAATGCAAAACAAGAGGAGAGAAAATATTATTTAACTAGTTATAGACATTCAAGGTATCATAAAGTAATAAAAAATTATATAAATTTTTTAAGATACATATACCGAAGGCACATGCTTTACCAAAAATACAAGAAAGGCGTTCCCTTTAGAATTATTATTTTTTCAATCAACACAGCTCTATATTTATTAGCTGGTTATTTGCAAAATATTATCTCTGAGAGTATCCCTTCTGCAAAAAAGTAGAATAAAAAATAGCTTTGAATTTCACAATAAATTAACTGGAATGACGAAAAATTGACAAAATTGACGATGAATTGACAAAATAGAGATAATGGTTTCATTAGATAATTACTTCTCTGTTCATTAATGTGCTATTGGATGTTGCGGTGGATGGATTGGTGGAAAAGTGAGACTCCATCAAAGGTGCCACAAACATTCCAAAGAATGAATTCATTAATGCGGTCAAATTTGTCTTAACATCGATATATTTTACTTTTAATGGGATTATTTACAAACAAATTTTTGGCACACCTATGGGTTCTCCCCTTTTTCCTATCATTTCTGACATTGTTATAGAGGATTTAGAAGAGAGAATGTTAAATTTTTTACAATTTCGGGTTTCTGCATATTTCAGATATATTGATGATGTCTTTATGATTGCATCTAAAGATAAGGTCACTCAAATTTTAAATTCATTCAATGATCAGCATGATAGACTTAAATTCACTATTGAATATGAGGAAAATCATTGTCTAAATTTTTTTGATTTATCGATCATCAATAAAGACAATACTATTATTTTAGATTAGTACCATAAGAAAATGTTTTCGGATAGATATTTATCATTCTATTCGAATTATTTCGCACGTCATAAAATAGGAACCATACATATAGCTTAGTTGATAAAGCGATCTTATTGTCAAATTCTACATTCTATAATAACATAGAATTTATAATAGAGAATTTGAAGGATAACGGTTATCCTCTAGGAATGATTTTTTATTACATTAATAAAAGGATAAAAAGTTGGCTTGTAAAAATCCACGATGGTTAATAACACCATTGCAGATAATGTTGACACTGATGGAGTTTTGAGAGAGATAATGGTTTTCCTGTATATAAGATCTATTTCTAATAAAATTACTAAGTCTATTAATAAATCCAAAAACATAATTGATTATAGGTGCTTAAACAAGTTTAATAAATTTATTAGAGTTCATAAAAACAAAAATCAACATAAAAATAATGTCATATATAAAGTAAATTGTAATAACTGCGATATTGTCCAAACGAAGAGACAATTGCAGACAAGAATTAAAGAACATCGTAATAATATAAAATTAGACCAGTCCAAGTATTCAGTAATCTCGAAACATATCACAGAAACTAATCACGACTTTGATTGGGAGAAAGTATTCTTGATTTTTAAAAGAATTATCGTAAAAGAAATATTCTTTCTGAAATACACATTAAAAAACAAAAAAACGATTTAAATTTAATTTTAATTTAAATTTATGAAAGATACTGAGTTATTGGATAACTCTTATTTTAATTTGACGATATACGAGAGAATATAAATGGTCACAGTTTTGAATAGACTTGTTTTTACTGTTTACTATTCGATTTTATTGACTTACTTTTATTTGACTTACACTTCACATTAGTTAATTTTCAAACGAGCAACAGTCATTATCTTTATTGTACTTAACCGGATTTTTTATGGAGAGTTTAGATTACAGTATTTTATATAAATTACCGTAAGTTATTATTTGATTCTGAACCTCTTTTTCACATTAATAATATATTATCTTAAATCTATTTGTTCTACAGAATATCATAAAACTCATAATTAAAGAATCAAATCGTTTGATACAAGTCTGTGACAAATTGGATTCTCGATCTCAATCTAGGAATTTGGCAAATCTATTTTATCGATAAACATAATTGATCTACTGTTGACTGAAGTATCCAAATGTTTCTAGCTTTTTATCATCTGGCGGAAATAATAAGCATAATCGCGTGCCTATCGTTCAAGTAAACTTTTGCGAGTCAACATCACATATAGCTTTTATGTTAGATATCGGTTTCGGGCCAAACATAATCAAGGAAAACTTTGCACCTAAAGACAGTATTGTCAATTATAACAGTATTCTAAAATTAAATAACATACTAACACAATGTCATGGCTATAATTAAATTAATATAATTAACAGACATTTCGGTTTACAAAGCCTTCTTCAGTGCTACAAATTCAGAAATACTTCAGTACAGAAATACAATCTTACATTAACGAATAAAGAATAACGGATACAAAATTTAAAAACCCTCAATGGTGAAGTGTCAAAGTATAAAAAAATATAAAAGAATATAAAAAAATATAAAAAAATTCGAACGTCAATAAGTTCCGCCAGAATCAAATCACAGTTACGTATTTCTAACGCGTTTTTGCTTATTGACCTTTTTTCGAAGTCGACGGGTGTGAGACTCGCTGTGTGAGGACCCCTGTGCCACACCCGACTTCGAGGGGTCGCCTTATTCATTTATCTTTCTCCGGTTGCTTACGATTCGTAATTCACAACTTTCAAGAAGATGCCCTTGTCCTTTACAGTACCGGCAGAATAATGAGTCTGAGGATGCTGCATTTTGCCTTATCTTAAATCGACAATATTTAGCATTATGCCCAAAATTGTTACAGATTTGACAGACAATTTTTATTTTATTAACTGCATTATGTTGCTCATTTTGTTTTTTCCAACAGTTATTAACTAAATGACTCGGCTTATCACATCACTGACAGATTACGGAGGATCTATTTTGATTATTGTTATTATTAATTCGACAACTTTTAGCGTTATGCCCTAATTTAGAACATATTTGACAAATAATATTATTTTCCTGTAAAATATTAACGGATTATCGTGCTTGAGAGCGAAATGTCGCGAAGCGACATTTGTCAGCGCTGTGTCCGCGTTTCTTGTAGATTTGATATATTAAAATCTCTGCTCCAAAATTAGTTAATTTTCTACAATTTAGAGCTAAATGTCTTTCTTTATAACAAATCTCAGACAGGTTTCTCGTAATTTATTCGTATTCAGCGCTTTACTCGGTGTACTTTTTTGATTCTGTCGTAAATCTGTCATCGAATAGAATTCTCTTTCTATTCGTAACGTATCGGTTACCATTTCTTAAACATCTGAATTTCTCAAAGTTAATCTTTGCTCAATGATTTTAATCCTCTAATAAAGCACTTACACATGTCTTTTTTTAAACATGATTTAATACTTTGATCGGAAAGGGCATTTCCCGAAATTTTAAGGGCTTCCATTATTTGTTTTCCTGAAATCTTTATCCAATTCGCGTATGTGATTACGTCCTCTTCATTCTTTAATAAATAAGACCTAACTCGCCTTGCAGTTAGTACATATTTTTTGAAGCGCTATAAACTTGTTTTAAATATTTGGTTAATTGTGCCACACTGTTGAAGTCCTGATCTTGTATAGTGCGACACGCTTCACCCGCAATTCTCATTCTTATGATTTTTGTGAATTGCGATTCGTTCAGTAACATGGATTTTGCTTCCTTGCATCCCTCGATAAAGTAGTTAAAAAGGATGTTTTTGTCGTCGAAAAGGGGTACAGCTTCGACAGCATATTTTAAAGTAGTCTATATATATATATACGAGGGGTATCCAGAAAATAAGTTCCGTTTGTATTATACGTTTAGTAAGGTCGATGTATGAGCGAGCTGGCAACACAGCATTGAAGAGAGGAAGCTACCGAATAGAATGAGCGGTGTTCGGCGTCAGTAGCTCGTGAAACACGGTCAGGAGAGGTTATCAAAATGGAGTCCTCCACTTCGCGTCCCGCCACCTCCATTCCGATTCCTTCTCGAGTTGTTTTGCGCGGCATCATTCAGTTTCTTTTTGCTCAAGATTTTAAATCGGTTGATATTCACAAACAGCTTGTTTCTGTATATGGAGAGAGTGTGATGAGTGAATCTATGGTGCGGAGATGGGTCCGAGAATTTAAGGCAGGAAGACATTCGCTTGAAGACGAAAGTGGGAGAGGCAGACCCTCCCTTATCACGGATGAGTTGACGACAAAAATTGAAAATGCGATTCGCAATGATCGTCGTTTAACTTTAGATGAACTCCACAACCTTTTTCCAGAGATATCCCGAAGTCTTATCCATGAGATCGTTTCAGAAAAACGCTGCTTCAACAACTGCACTTTTGAATCAGTTTAGTTGGGATGTTTTGACCCACCCACCGTATAGCCCGGATCTAGCATCATCGGACTACCATCTTTTTACGAAACTGAAGGAGTCCTTGGCCGGAAAACGCTTCCAAAGCGACGAGGAAGTTCAGACAGCTGTAACTAACTGGACTAAAGAACTGGCGGGAAGTTTCTATGCAGAAGGGATTTCGAAGCTTGTTTCCAGATATACAAAATGTATTGAGATTGACGGGAATTATGTAGAAAAAGACTAGAAGTTGTCAAGTATTATCCATGTAAATTTTAGATTTTTTCAATAAAAACTTTATTTGTAAAAAAAAAACGGAACTTATTTTCTGGATACCCCTCGTATATATATATATATATATATATATATATATATATATATTGTATATATAAAGCATATTGTTATTAAGTTTCTTTACAGTCAAATTTGTTTATGTTTAAAATCAAATACAATAGTTCGTTTAGCCTAATAAACTTGTGGAGGTGTGCGTGTGTGTATGTGTGCGTCGCGATTTACATAAGTATGGATCTAGATTTAAATTCAGAAAAATTTATAACTATGTGTGTGTGTGTGTGTGTGTGTGTGTGTGTGTGTGTATGTGTGTGTGTGTAGGGGTGAATAGGAGAAGAGGAAAATAGGGTTATTGGGAATTGGAGACGAAGAAGATGGTGCAGGAGCACATTGGGATGAGGTGCTTATAGAAAACGGTGTAAGAGTTTCCTGGAATATAGATAGTCACTAACTTATCTCCTTCATTGGAAGTGGAGGAATACAGTCTAAAGAGCCGATCGACACGAGATCTGCCTGATATGGAGGAGATAGGAGTTGATTTAAAGGAGGAAAGGGAGGGAATCGCTCTTCGAGAGGAGGGAGAAGAAATTGTTCTTCGAAAAAAGGAGGGGGAGGGAATCATTCTTCGAGAGGAGGAAGGAAATAATTGAGGATTTCCTGGATAATGGGGTCGATGACAGCGGGAATGGTCTATGAGTTGTGATTGTTCTGAGACTAGCGATATTTCTAAGTAATCATCATTGGTCGATTGTGGCGGCACGCTTCGGCTAGGTGGACGGCTCCGCTTATTTCTTCTGACATAAGAGATTCGTCCCGATGGTTTTTTGGAAAAACGAACACGCACTATAATCGAACCGAAGGATTTAATATATGTATGGGTCCGTTAATTACGTATGAGTATGTATTCATACATATACATAGGCTGCTGGAAAAGTTTCTGCAATCTAATACTTCTAATGGCACCAATATTCTGCTACTATCATATCCGTAAAATTAGACGTTTTTAACCTATAATTCAGTTGACAGTTTGTACCCAAGCCAACTAGTTTTGTTTGCATAGTATTTTAAAAGAAGTTATTTTGTGAGAAAATGAAAATTTCAACTAAAAATTTTCGGGCAATGACTTTTTACGATTACAAATGTAATCTAACTCCGAAACAATGCATCGATCGACTTTATTTGGCTTTTGGGGATGAAGCACCATCCAATAGGACTGTTTATAATTGGTTTGCCGAATTCCAGCATGGACGTACCTTTCTTTATGATGAATTCCGTGAAGGTCGTCCATCCACGTCTGTTGTTGCTACTAATGTTGATGCTGTGCGTGAAATGATTGAGCGAGACCGGCATATGACATACCGCGAGATTCAGGCATCCTTAGGCATTGATATGAAAGCAATACATACGATGCTTTTGCATGATCACTTGAGCGCACGGAAACTTCGCATCGTTGGATCCCATACAATTTGACCGAAGCTCAAAAACAGGCTTGTGTTAAATGGAGCAAAGAAATGTTCAAGAAATTCAACCGAGATCGGTCAAATTTGGTCTACAACATCGTTACTGGAGACGAAACATGGATCTATTTGTATAAGCCCGAAAGTAAACAACAATCCACTGTTTGGGTATTTCAAAATGAACCGAAACTAACAAAAGTTATTCGTTCACGCAGTGCTGCCAAGCAAATTGCTTGTTTCTTCAGTTATATCGGATATGTGGCAACCGTGGCTTTAGAGGATCGAAGGACTGTAAATACTGATTGGTATACAACAATTTGTTTGTCAGAAATCATAAATGAATTGCGTAGAACAAAATCGTCGCATCATCCTTCATCATGACAAGCCAGCTGTCACACAGCACGTCAAACCGTTGATTTTTTTTCCAGTAAAAATGTTGAATTGATGATTCATTGTCCGTATTCACTTGATTTATCACCTAATGACTTCTTTTTGTTCTCAAACATTAAAAAGAAGATGCGTGGTGAGCGATTTGAATCGCTTGAAGCAGCTGTTGAAACATTTCGTACACTGATTTCTAAGGTTACAGCCTCAGAGTGGAAAAAATGCTTCGAAAATTGGTTTGAGTGTATGCAAAAATATATCGATCTTAAAGGCGAATACTTCGAAAAATAATAAAGCGATTTACCGAATTTTACATATTTCTTTTCATATTGTTGCAGAAACTTTTCCAGCAACCTACATATATAAATGTACATATATATATATATATATATATATATATATATATATATATATACATACAGAATACGTCACCAAAATCCGTCAACGTACGTCAACAAATTTTAATTTAAATTTTCTAATTTCGCTATATTGTGCCTCCGCCAGAGGTTGTTATTGGCGTCCGAGAAAGTCTGATGCTTCTAATAAACAGTCATATTCTCAAAATGGCCGCGATGTTGAAACCAAGTGCGGAGTATAATCGAAGAGCCGCGATCATCGAAGGCCTTCGCGCTGGACGCTCAGCAATGGAAATAATTCGGTTCTTTGGATACCCGAGATCAACCGTTTATGACGTTGTAGCAAAATATACAGCTTTAGAACAATCCAACGAAAATTTCAGTATGCCAGTGAGGAAAAGTCAAAAAAACGCACCGCGAAAATCCCCGCAGTCATTGAAAGGGCTCAAACGCTGATTTCGAATAACTCAGGGCAATCGTTGTGAAAATTAACATTGATTGTTGGTGTAAGTGAGCCAACAATGCGTCGAATTGGAGCAGGACCTTCGATACAAATCATTAAAGATACCTCTCTGAGGCTGCCAAGATAAGCCGAACTGCTCGCCTTGGCTCCCATTCTGGTCTTCCAGCAGCTCAGATTTAAATCCCTTGAACTACTACGTATGGAGCGTAGTTGAAAGGATCACAAATAAATCTCTGCATCCCATGTAGCGCTGTCCATGCCGACGAATGCTGCCTAATAGCGGTCCTTAATGACGTCACATTGGGATGCCGAGACTTATTTGTGATCTTTTTAACTACGTAGTAAAAAAGATCACGAATAAAACTCCGTACGTAATAGTCCAAGGGATTTAAATCCACACATCTCCTCGTATAGGTACATACACGTAAATATATATATATATATATATATATATATATATATATATTAAATATATATATATATATACTCATACAAGATGTGTGGATAAGTGGATGAGACCGACTTAAATTGTTTAGCTGCGCGAGATTACTTGGTTACATCCACAAACCCTCGGGTAAATGTTGAGAAGGCCCGCTTTCCATACAAGAGTGCCAGGAGGGGTAGTCCAGTGAGTCAAGATGGTTTCAGAGAGCACACGGCGTAATTGAACACTGAGATGCGCGACGAGCCAAAGCTCTGATTTGTACGAACTGACGCGAACTGACTTTTTTGTGTACTGACGTGAACCGGGTTAGCTTGATTTTGGTACTAACGCTCTGCGCCTCTGCGGGATCTCTATTCATATCCCAAAAAAAGGGCGTATCCTTTGTCTAGGATGCAATAATTAGTTGCGATGTCACGCGAGATTTTTATAGCGTCCTATCGTTGTTAATCTAAAGTGCGTCGTTAGAGGGATTTTGAGGAGAAAAGAAATGATTTACGTTTTTTTTTTAAAGAGGCAAGATTGCCCCAGACGGATGACGAATATCCTTGCGGAAAATATGACTAGATAAACAGATGATTACCGTGCACAACTAGTTTTGCGTGCAGAGCAAACATGATCAATCCAATCTTAAATAACACTACCGTGGGAAGTTATCCCATAAGTTTTATGATTTTTTTTAAATACGTGGCGCCTGTTTTCTTAAGATGAAATTGTTGATCAACCTGGGATGACAAAGCTTGGATTTTTACAATTGCGTGACTTAGATGCATTTATAATGTCTTTCGCAATCTTGTCACTTTTTGGGCCTGCATTAAAGTTGTTATTCCTTCTGGGTTGATTGGCATTTACGAGTTTTCGCGGAGCTTGTCCGGTCCCTCTTTTCAGTTCTGTCAGACCGTTATCAGAGGACTCCACTCGAGTCTTATAGACGCCAACTGTAGTTGCAACATAGAGCTGACTCTTTCGAAAGAAAAGAATCGTAGCGTTTATAGAATGTAACATTATATTATATTCTCTTTTTACAATAAATTATACAATCTGAGATAATATAATATATTTTTAATTAACCACGAATCTACTATTCTCCGATATTGACATTTGAATTTCCCGCGTTTTGAACAAAAGGCGGAGCTATGATATAGAATATTACGCTGGTTTCAAGAATAAAAGGAGCAGGGACTAGCAGTCCAGTTTTCTGTAGTCAAAAGTCGAAGTATCGTTCGTAGATCCAGGCCAACTGCGAAGAAATAAATAATGTTACTACATCTGATCTCTGCATCTTCGTCAGATCCCACTATGTCTTTTTCTCTTTTTGTTTCGATGCATGGGGCAACATCAAATGTCAAGCAAAGATCAAACGTAATTTTAAGAGTTTATTAGAGTACGTATTACGACATTATTCAAAATTGATTTCTATTGGAATTATTCAATTATTCCTTAGATTTCTATTGTGTTTTCTAGAACAAACGGAATATTCCGTAGTGTCTTGAGAATTCCGCCAAGCTATACATTGGTATAAATATTGTTGGTACAAATTTGTATTTATTTATTTATTTATATTTATATATTGATTTGTTCATTTATCAGGAAAATATGCTTTAAATATAATTGTATATATATTGACATCATAACCCAGACAGCACAACGTCCATTGGATATCCAAATCTGGTCTTCATTTAGTCCGAATATCAATGGACTTAGTACGAATGTTTTAAAATTTTCAACGTACAAAATAAACATTTGAACATTTAAAAGATGTTCATCTCATGCAAAATTTTTTTAAATCTGTTCACGACATGTTGCTTTCGTTGATTTGACAAGTGAAAATTTTTTTAAGCTCGAGCGAGAAGTTTCACTTTTATTAGTATGTACGGACGTCTTTTGAACGTCCCATAGACATTCCTAAGACATCTGTGCTGTATTGAAAATTTTCAACGACAAAAAATTTATAGTGGATGGCGGTATGCAATTGGATGGATGACCGTTTCGAAGCACTAAAATTAGTTTCCCGAATTCAGGGAAAAATATTTTTTTTTAATTATATTGTAATTTTATGATTATGTATTCTAGAATAAGATATTAATCAATAATTATACTCATATAAAAGTTATTTTATCTTGATTGTGGTTTAAAATTCGTTTAATATATTAATTTAGTCCATTGCGCCCTAAATGGACTTTTTAAAAACGTTCATTTTAGGTCGCAATGGACTAAATTAATATGTTAAACAAATTTTAAACCACAATTAAGACGAAAAAGAAGTATTGCCTTTCTGTGACCGGCTGTACAATTATAGAAAATTATTAAAAATTACACAAATCTTGCAATATTTTATAATTTACATATGAAAATTCTGAATTTTTAGAATTTCTGTATTATTTTATAATTCAGAAAATATTTCAAATTTTTTTACGAATCTTATGTACAATCTTTCAGAATTCATATATATATGAAAAATTTTATATAAAAGTATAGATATTTTGAGTATATATTTCTGAAATGTTTTTTTTTCAATTTTTATTATAACTTCTACTCACTCCAATGAACGTGTTAAAGTGAATAGAAGCTAGGGTAGGACAGAGTCTCTCTAGTAAGAATCAAATTATAAGAGGCACCGATCTCTGATTGGTCAGATTTCGAGTCTTTTTAAACGCCGCCATTTGCAGATACTTTCGATAGGGTAGTGAATCTGTGAATTGGTGTTTTATCGTGTAAAAGGCGCGAACGCAAAATCGGACTATCAACTGTCAACCAAATTGTGAAATTGTGCTGCTTCCGGCCGGTACTTGACATCCGGCAATGACGTCTTTCCGGTCTTATGTCTTAACTCTTATTTAGAGGAATTCTAAGATAGGAGCATGCGACGCGAATAAACGTTGGTAATACTACGCAGTACATGATAAAAAGAGAATCTAAATGATGTATGTGCGACGAAGACAACTAAGGTTGGCTAAACTGAATTTACGAACGATCACTGAGCAAGCGAGAATGAGACGCTTGCAAACTGAGCACACCTATAGCGTATTCGATTTACTGATTCGACCCGACTCCGAGTCAATGGTCTGTTCTGTTTAGCTGCAAAAGAAGAGCAGCTAAAAAGAACAGAATGTTGATTCACAGTTGAGTCAACTCAGTAATAGCGTTTTCCATTAGGAAAACTGATGGAACACTGCATATTGATTGCAATTGTGTTGTTTCTTTGTGAAAACTAGTTCAGTGTTTAATGTTTAATTGATAAACTGGTGCAAAAAACTTGCACTGAGTTCAACTTTTGCTCTACTGTCTTCGAAGTCGATGAAGACTAGTGTGAGTTGAAATTGAGGTGGATTTAGTCCGTAGCGTATCACTACGAAAACCTTTCGTGCATAGTAATGCGTTTATTATAGACTTTAATACTTGAAAAATGTAATAAAAATCCACAAAGCAATTGTTTTTTATGTAATGCAATTCGTGAAACTTATAGAGAAAAGAAAATTTATCTGAAATGCCACATTAGCCTCCTGGAGGATTGCTGAATAATATATATTTCTTGCATTTCACGCCAAGATTCGTACATCCTATTGTCACCGTTTTTTTTCCACGGAGATATGGTGTTGAGGATTTGTGAACCTCACTGATTAGACTGGTTCTAATTGCAGAAATTTTTATTTATTGCATATTTTATTTATTATATATAATGATCTCTAAACTGCATATCAGCTTTTCTTTACATGCTTCTTCACATTGACGACCATGATCGATCTTTTTACATCTCGATCAATGCGAGCTCTCGCGCGCTGCTCCCTCTGGTGATCTAATTATTTCTCATACGCTCGAGCACTATGGCCGCTAGGCGTCTCAGTTCCAATTAATCTATGGTTCTCTAATAGATTTAAAATTAAATTATATCTTATAACAAAATCTGAAATTAAAATAAAATTAGAAAGAGTATCACCCTTACATTCTGGCCCACCATGAAAGGCCAACTTTCAAATAAAACGTCAGCGATCCACGAAAATTTCGGTAAAGATTAACTATCTAATATTAAAATATAAAAACAATATAGAATAATTAAATCGATTATTGATTAAATATAGAACATTATAATTTACACTCTTTAGGCCTTAGATCTCCTCATAGGTCCCACAGTTCAATGGAAGCGCACACAGTTTTCTTATAGGTCTTTTATATATTCGATATGCTGTCTTGACAGTGACCATACGATCACTGCCCAGGTGAAGTTCAATTATACGTTCTAAACTCCATTTGCTGAGAGAATTTGATTCGTCCAACAACCATTGTACCAACTGTTGAATCATGGTACCATTTGGTGAGCATTTGCAGTTGATGCAAATATTCTCTTTGCCAATGCGACAAAAATGCTGACGAACTCGTTGCTGATGTTACCAACGTGATAAAGTGTTAACAGACATGTTTAGCAAATTTCTCTTCGAGCAGGCTCGACTTGTGATTCTCCGAGCAAAAAGTGAGCTGGGGTTAACGCAATCAAATTGTCAGGATGAGAAGATAAAAGGACTAAAGGACGAGAATTCAAAACTGCTTCTATTTCGATAAACAATGTGCTGAACTCTTCGTAAGTCAGTATCCTGTGGAGAGCGCCCTACACTGAGAGGTTCTTTAGGCTAGATACTAGATGGGGTGAAAAGTAACCTCCTTGACCGCCAGAATGCGCCACTACTGCAAAAAAGTTTATGGTGCCTTGTAGTCCGTTCATATTTAGGCAGACATGCCAAGTGGCAGTGCGATACTGCCCTTAGTTTTGTTTTGAGAGCTGATTGTTGTTGACGTGTTTGCGAAAACGATTTTCGTTCTCTCATAAAACATTATTTTTTGAGAGGCAAAACGGCGAAGGAAACAAAAGAAAAGTTGGATAAATATTATGTGGCTAATACTCCGTCAGATTACACCGTCAAATATTGGTTTCGAGAGTTTCGTGGTGGCCGCAACTCCACTACCGATGAAGTCCGCAGCGGCAGGCCCTCCGATGCGGTTACCGAGGAAAATGTCAAAAAAATACATGAAATGGTGTTGGCTGACCGGAAAGTGAAGGTGCGCGAGCTAGCAGATGCTACAAAGATTAGTACTGAGCGAACACGCCATATTTTGGGCGAGATTCTGCATAAGAAAAAAATTTTTTTCATTCCCAAGGAGGTTACTTTTCACCCCACCTAGTACGTGCCGAGTCGCGAACTGTTCGAGAGAGAGTTCCGCAACACGATAACTGTTCTTTTCGCGATAGCATAGGACTTTAGACGAATATTGACTGGATTGTTAAATGTGATAGCGTTATTGTTACAAAAGAAAACGCAAGACCCTTTCGGAATCTGAAGAGCAGAATCGAATTATCAATGGAAATTACAAGTATAGAGAAATTGCGCGTAACGCGAGAGTTACAAGTATGGAATTATAAGTACGAAGAATTTACAAGTACCGAAATTATATATAAGATTATAAGTACAAAAAATTGTAAGTTACGCAAAATTTATAAGTATAGTGAAGTACAAATAGGAATTTTATAAGTACGAAGACTACGATGAAAATTCTAAGTCCTCATTGAGACTTAACCGTTGGGCTACTGAGATCGAAAATTTCCAAGTGTCGGAACGTGTCGTGCTTACTGTGCTACTGTGAATCGAGAATGAACAGAATGAGCTGACGGCTAAGAATAAGCGAAATGAGAGATCCTCGGTTTATACACTCTAAAGGGATGACGTCTTGCGGAAAGAGGGATAATTTCGAACGTAATTCTAGAATATTCTACAGATTTTCGTTTGCCAATTACTCGCTAAATTTTAACGATATCGCTATTCCATGGGTATGAGATGAATCTCTGTGTTTGACTTCGTCGCTTGATGTCCTTATAACAATCGAAATGCACTTGCAACTGTTTGCTATAGAGTTTGCTGTTTTTATACACGCTTTTCGCGTATCTACTCGATACGCTAAGTTGGATTGCTCATGAAGCTCCGAGTATTCTGTGCTCAATTCCGATAATTGATAATTATAATTAATGCGAGACGTCGCTAACTGTTTTTGTGTTTTCACTCAATCTTTTAGTTTATGAAAATCCTGTGTGTATTTTATGACGCAATTATGTGACTTTTATAATAATCAGTTGTCTTTAATTTATTATTTGGTGGTTAAGGAGGGGAGATCTTCCCTCCTTAATATTGTGTTTTTGAAATGAATACAGTTTCTTTTCTTTAACTGTTTATTTAAAAGATAATATGTTATAATAGCAAGAGTGATAATAGCGGTTCACGCGGTTGGCGTGTGATCCATGGTGAAGGGATCGTGCTTGCAACTCGATTAGCTATGCACGTATAAGCCATGTTGTTCCTAGCTATAGTATGTGCTCTAGAATGATGGCCGGTTTGTTAGTTTTTGACAGCTGGACGTTACATATGTATAATTTATATTAAATTTTATAATAAGCACACGCAAAATGTAAATAAATATCTGACAATAAACATTAATTAATGTTTAAAGCTTGTCTCATTATTTTCTATTTTCTTTATCTAAAATCTACTTTCACTACTAACATTTATTTTACAAAACCCGGAGATTGTTACGCGGAATCATATTAGTATTGTTCGTTTTATCTCTCGGGAGTTGCTCGAGGTCGTTCCGAATGAACCTACTGTACTTGAAATATAGGATTCAGACTAAGTACGACATTGTTATAATGAATGTCGAACATCGTATAACGAATGTCGTACATAGTGTGATTCCTACATTTCAAGTACGCTGGGTTCATTCGGAGCAATCCCGATCAGATCTCGAAAGACAAAACGAACAATGCTATTAACTTCAACGATGAAAAAACTGGAAACTTACGTCCGATTCAGGAAACTTATGTCTTATTACCGACCAATACCTTAATAACACAGGAACATCCTATGGACATCCTATGGACGTCCTATCGGCTAAATGAAATGTCCACAGGACGTCCTATTGTAGTCCAAGGACATCCTCATGACATCCTGTGGACTATGAAATGAGCGCCTCATTATGTCCTATATACATCCACTGGACGTTCATTGTGGTATTATCAGGAATTAATTTAGGATATATTTAGGATTATTTTAGGACTTTCAGGACGATTGCAAGACTATTTCAGGATGTATTAAAAGTAAAATAAAATGATCACATCTACTCACAGAAACTGGTGTCTAGAAAGTATTTTCCACTGTTCAAGTGTTGTGAAAAGCTGGTCGATTGTAAACGTGGTCAAATGTAACCGTGGTCACTGTAAGAAATAAGCGAGAACACGAGAAAAATATCAGGGCGCTCCGAGTCTTGAACCAAGGCTTCAATCCTGAACCAAGTCTCTCTTCCGAGTTGATAGACTTCCATCCTACCACACAGCCCTAACGCTGATAGCTTTTCTATTGTGCTTATTTCCTTTAGTTTCTTATACTGCACTCTTAATTTTTAGATGATGAAACTAACTTAATTTATATATAAATATATTTAATATATGTTTTGTTGTTAGCACATGATCAAGTTAAATAGCACATATTAAAGAAAAGGACAGGAACATTCCATTGAAATATTTAAAACTGATTCTTTTAATTAATGTAAATATTAAGTTGTTTATAATTTTGTAATATACATATATACTTATTAGATCCTATACAAAACACACACACACACACACACACGCACACATGTGTGTGTGTGTGTGTTTTGTGAAATGATATATATATATATATATATATATATATCATTTTGTAACACATGTTTAATTACAGCAACAATAGATTTTCAATAATATGTGCGAAAATTGGATATTGCATTTTAAACTTTCAACAATCTATATAGATTTCAAAAATTACGAATGCTATATTAAGTATGTGATATATGAAATGGTTAGACGGAAAAAAAGAATATTGAATTGTACTATATATGGAATTTTTCCCATTAGAAACAATAATATACAATACAAATTAAATATAAAGAATTAAAACGCAATTATTAATGGACAATAAGATTAACCGTAATTAAAGCATTGGTACGAATATTAAAAAA